>NW_027446627.1:0-50295 GCF_038048845.1 Mixophyes fleayi | reverse complement strand
TGATTCATGATCATGATTCGATTCATGATTCATGATTCATGATTCATGATTCATGATTTAATTCATGATTCATGATTCAATTCATGATTCATGATTCATGATTAATGATTCAATTCATGATTCATGATTCATGATTCAATTCATGATTCATGATTCGATTCATGATTCATGATTCATGATTCAATTCATGATTCATGATTTATGATTCAATCATGATTCATGATTCATGATTCATGATTCATGATTCAATTCATGATTCATAATTCATGATTCATGATTCATGATTTGATTCATGGATTCATGATTCAATTCATGATTCATGATTCATGATTCAATTCATGATTCATGATTCATGATTCAATTCATGATTCATGATTCATGAATCATGATTTATGATTCGATTCATGATTCATGATTATGATTCAATTCATGATTCATGATTCATGATTCATGATTCAATTCATGATTCATGATTCATGATTCATGATTCAATTCATGATTCATGATTCATGAATCATGATTTATGATTCAATTCATGCTTCATGATTCATGATTCATGATTCAATTCATGATTCATGATTAAATTCATGATTCATGATTCAAGATTCATGATTCAAATTCATGATTTATGAATCGATTTATGATTCATGATTCATGATTCAAATTCATGATTCATGAATCATGATTCAATTCATGATGCATAATTCATGATTCATGATTCAATTCATGATTCATGATTCATGATTCATGATTCATAATTTATGATTCAATTCATGATTCATGATTCATGATTCATGATTTATGATTCAATTCATGATTCATAATTCATGATTCATGATTCAATTCATGATTCATAATTCATGATTCATGATTCATGATTCATGATTTATGATTCATGATTCATGATTCATGATTCATGATTCATGATTCATGATTCAAATCATGATTCATAATTCATGATTCATGATTCAATTCATGATTCATAATTCATGATTCATGATTCAATTCATGATTCATAATTCATGATTCATGATTCATGATTCATGATTCATGATTTATGATTCATTTCATGATTCATGATTCATGATTCATGATTCATGATTCAAATCATGATTCATAATTCATGATTCATGATTCAATTCATGATTCATAATTCATGATTCATGATTCATGATTTGATTCATGATTCATGATTCAATTCATGATTCATGATTCATGATTCATGATTCATGTTTCATGATTTATGATTCGATTCATGATTCATGATTCAATTAATGATTCATGATTCATAATTCAATTCATGATTCATGATTCATGATTTAATTCATGATTAATGATTAATGATTCATGATTCATGATTCGATTCATGATTCATGATTCATGAATCATGATTTATGATTCGATTCATGATTCATGATTTATGATTCAATTCATGATTCATGATTCATGATTCAATTCATGATTCATGATTCAAGATTCATGATTCAATTCATGATTCATGATTCATGAATCATGATTTATGATTCAATTCATGATTCATGATTCATGATTCATGATTCATGATTCATGATTCATTTCATGATTCATGATTCAATTCATGATTCATGATTCAATTCATGATTCATGATTCAAGATTTATGATTCAATTCATGATTCATTAATTCATGAATCATGATTTATGATTCAATTCATGATTCATGATTCATAATTCATGATTCAATTCATGATTCATAATTCATGATTCATGATTCAATTCATGATTCATAATTCATGATTCATGATTCATGATTTGATGCATGATTCATGATTCAATTCATGATTCATGATTCATGATTCATGATTCATGATTCATAATTTATGATTTGATTCATGATTCATGATTCAATTAATGATTCATGATTCATGATTCAATCATGATTCATGATTCATGATTTAATTCATGATTAATGATTAATGATTCATGATTCATGATTAATGATTCATGATTCGATTCATGATTCATGATTCGATTCATGATTCATGATTCATGATTCATGATTCATGATTTAATTCATGATTCATGATTCAATTCATGATTCATGATTCATGATTAATGATTCAATTCATGATTCATGATTCATGATTCAATTCATGATTCATGATTCGATTCATGATTCATGATTCATGATTCAATTCATGATTCATGATTTATGATTCCAATTCATGATTCATGATTCATGATTCATGATTTGATTCATGATTCATGATTCAATTCATGATTCATGATTCATGATTTATGATTCAATTTCATGATTTATGATTCAATTAATGATTCATGATTCATGATTCAATTCACGATTCATGATTCATGATTTAATTCATGATTAATGATTCATGATTCATGATTTAATTTATGATTCATGATTCATGATTCGATTCATGATTCATGATTCAATTCATGATTCATGATTCATGATTCATGATTCAATTCATGATTCATGATTCATGAATCATGATTTATGATTCGATTCATGATTCATGATTTATGATTCAATTCATGATTCATGATTCATGATTCATGATTCAATTCATGATTCATGATTCATGATTCATGATTCAATTCATGATTCATGATTCATGAATCATGATTTATGATTCAATTCATGCTTCATGATTCATGATTCATGATTCAATTCATGATTCATGATTAAATTCATGATTCATGATTCAAGATTCATGATTCAATTCATGATTCATGAATCATGATTCAATTCATGATGCATAATTCATGATTCATGATTCAATTCATGATTCATGATTCATGATTCATGATTCATAATTTATGATTCAATTCATGATTCATGATTCATGATTCATGATTCATGATTTATGATTCAATTCATGATTCATGATTCAATTCATGATTCATGATTCAATTCATGATTCATGATTCAAGATTTATGATTCAATTCATGATTCATTAATTCATGAATCATGATTTATGATTCAATTCATGATTCATGATTCATAATTCATGATTCAATTCATGATTCATAATTCATGATTCATGATTCAATTCATGATTCATAATTCATGATTCATGATTTGATGCATGATTCATGATTCAATTCATGATTCATGATTCATGATTCATGATTCATGATCATAATTTATGATTTGATTCATGATTCATGATTCAATTAATGATTCATGATTCATGATTCAATTCATGATTCATGATTCATGATTTAATTCATGATTAATGATTAATGATTCATGATTCATGATTAATGATTCATGATTCGATTCATGATTCATGATTCGATTCATGATTCATGATTCATGATTCATGATTCATGATTTAATTCATGATTCATGATTCAATTCATGATTCATGATTCATGATTAATGATTCAATTCATGATTCATGATTCATGATTCAATTCATGATTCATGATTCGATTCATGATTCATGATTCATGATTCAATTCATGATTCATGATTTATGATTCAATTCATGATTCATGATTCATGATTCATGATTTGATTCATGATTCATGATTCAATTCATGATTCATGATTCATGATTTATGATTCAATTCATGATTTATGATTCAATTAATGATTCATGATTCATGATTCAATTCACGATTCATGATTCATGATTTAATTCATGATTAATGATTCATGATTCATGATTTAATTTATGATTCATGATTCATGATTCGATTCATGATTCATGATTCAATTCATGATTCATGATTCATGATTCATGATTCAATTCATGATTCATGATTCATGAATCATGATTTATGATTCGATTCATGATTCATGATTTATGATTCAATTCATGATTCATGATTCATGATTCATGATTCAATTCATGATTCATGATTCATGATTCATGATTCAATTCATGATTCATGATTCATGAATCATGATTTATGATTCAATTCATGCTTCATGATTCATGATTCATGATTCAATTCATGATTCATGATTAAATTCATGATTCATGATTCAAGATTCATGATTGGATTCATGATTCATCATTCGATTTATGATTCATGATTCATGATTCAATTCATGATTCATGAATCATGATTCAATTCATGATGCATAATTCATGATTCATGATTCAATTCATGATTCATGATTCATGATTCATGATTCATAATTTATGATTCCAATTCATGATTCATGATTCATGATTCATGATTCATGATTTATGATTCAATTCATGATTCATGATTCATGATTCATAATTCATGATTCAATTCATGATTCATAATTCATGATTCATGATTCTAATTCATGATTCATAATTCATGATTCATGATTCATGATTCATGATTCATGATTCATGATTATGATTCAATTCATGATTCATGATTCATGATTCATGATTCAATTCATGATTCATAATTCATGATTCATGATTCAATTCATGATTCATAATTCATGATTCATGATTCATGATTCATGATTCATGATTTGATTCATGATTCATGATTCAATTCATGATTCATGATTCATGATTCATGATTTATGATTCGATTCATGATTCATGATTCAATTCATGATTCATGATTCATGATTCAATTCATGATTCATGATTCATGATTTAATTCATGATTAATGATTAATGATTCATGATTCATGATTCGATTCATGATTCATGATTCATGAATCATGATTTATGATTCGATTCATGATTCATGATTTATGATTCAATTCATGAATTATGATTCATGATTCAATTCATGATTCATGATTCAAGATTCATGATTCAATTCATGATTCATGATTCATGAATCATGATTTATGATTCAATTCATGATTCATGATTCATGATTCAATGATCATATTATCATGATTCATGATTCAATTCAATTCATTCTTCATGATTCAAGATTCATGATTCAATTCATGATTCATGATTCGATTTATGATTCATGATTCATGATTCAATTCATGATTCATGAATCATGATTCAATTCATGATGCATAATTCATGATTCATGATTCAATTCATGATTCATGATTCATGGATCATGATTCATAATTTATGATTCAATTCATGATTCATGATTCATGATTCATGATTCATGATTTATGATTCAATTCATGATTCATGATTCATATTTCATGATTCAATTCATGATTCATAATTCATGATTCATGATTCATGATTTGATTCATGATTCATGATTCAATTCATGATTCATGATTCAATGATTCATGATTCATGATTTATGATTCGATTCATGATTCATGATTCAATTAATGATTCATGATTCATGTTCAATTCAGATTCATGATCATGATTCATGATTTAATTCATGATTAATGATTAATGATTCATGATTCATGATTCGATTCATGATTCATGATTCAATTCATGATTCATGATTCATGATTCATGATTCATGATTTATGATTCGATTCATGATTCATGATTCAATTAATGATTCATGATTCATGATTCAATTCATGATTCATGATTCATGATTTAATTCATGATTAATGATTAATGATTCATGATTCATGATTCGATTCATGATTCATGATTCAATTCATGATTCATGATTCATGATTCATGATTCATGATTTATGATTCGATTCATGATTCATGATTCAATTAATGATTCATGATTCATGATTCAATTCATGATTCATGATTCATGATTTAATTCATGATTAATGATTCATGATTCATGATTTAATTTATGATTCATGATTCATGATTCGATTCATGATTCATGATTCATGATTCAATTCATGATTCATGATTCATGATTCATGAATTCAATTCATGATTCATGATTCATGAATTATGATTTATGATTCGATTCATGATTCATGATTTATGATTCAATTCATGATTCATGATTCATGATTCATGATTCAATTCATGATGCATAATTCATGATTCATGATTCAATTCATGATTCATGATTCATGATTCATGATTCATAATTTATGATTCAATTCATGATTCATGATTCATGATTCATGATTCATGATTTATGATTCAATTCATGATTCATGATTCATGATTCATGATTCATGATTCAATTCATGATTCATAATACATGATTCATGATTCAATTCATGATTCATAATTCATGATTCATGATTCATGATTCATGATTCATGATTTATGATTCATTTCATGATTCATGATTCATGATTCATGATTCCTGATTCAATTCATGATTCATAATTCATGATTCATGATTCAATTCATGATTCATAATTCATGATTCATGATTCATGATTTGATTCATGATTCATGATTCAATTCATGATTCATGATTCATGATTCATGATTCATGTTTCATGATTTATGATTCGATTCATGATTCATGATTCAATTAATGATTCATGATTCATGATTCAATTCATGATTCATGATTCATGATTTAATTCATGATTAATGATTAATGATTCATGATTCATGATTCGATTCATGATTCATGATTCATGAATCATGATTTATGATTCGATTCATGATTCATGATTTATGATTCAATTCATGATTCATGATTCATGATTCAATTCATGATTCATGATTCAAGATTCATGATTCAATTCATGATTCATGATTCATGAATCATGATTTATGATTCAATTCATGATTCATGATTCATGATTCATGATTCATTTCATGATTCATGATTCAATTCATGATTCAATGATTCAATTCATGATTCATGATTCAAGATTCATGATTCAATTCATGATTCATTAATTCATGAATCATGATTTATGATTCAATTCATGATTCATGATTCATAATTCATGATTCAATTCATGATTCATAATTCATGATTCATGATTCAAATTCATGATTCATAATTCATGATTCATGATTTGATGCATGATTCATGATTCAATTCATGATTCATGATTCATGATTCATGATTCATGATTCATAATTTATGATTTGATTCATGATTCATGATTCAATTAATGATTCATGATTCATGATTCAATTCATGATTCATGATTCATGATTTAATTCATGATTAATGATTAATGATTCATGATTCATGATTAATGATTCATGATTCGCTTCATGATTCATGATTCGATTCATGATTCATGATTCATGATTCATGATTCATGATTTAATTCATGATTCATGATTCAATTCATGATTCATGATTCATGATTAATGATTCAATTCATGATTCATGATTCATGATTCAATTCATGATTCATGATTCGATTCATGATTCATGATTCATGATTCAATTCATGATTCATGATTTATGATTCAATTCATGATTCATGATTCATGATTCATGATTTGATTCATGATTCATGATTCAATTCATGATTCATGATTCATGATTTATGATTTGAATTCATGATTCATGATTCAATTAATGATTCATGATTCATGATTCAATTCACGATTCATGATTCATGATTTAATTCATGATTAATGATTCATGATTCATGATTTAATTTATGATTCATGATTCATGATTCGATTCATGATTCATGATTCATGATTCAATTCATGATTCATGATTCATGAATTATGATTCAATTCATGATTCATGATTCATGAATCATGATTTATGATTCGATTCATGATTCATGATTTATGATTCAATTCATGATTCATGATTCATGATTCATGATTCAATTCATGATTCATGATCTGATTCATGATTCATTCATGATTCATGATTCATGAATCATGATTTATGATTCAATTCATGCTTCATGATTCATGATTCATGATTCAATTCATGATTCATGATTAAATTCATGATTCATGATTCAAGATTCATGATTCGATTCATGATTCATCATTCGATTTATGATTCATGATTCATGATTCAATTCATGATTCATGAATCATGATTCAATTCATGATGCATAATTAATGATTCATGATTCAATTCATGATTCATGATTCATGATTCATAATTTATGATTCAATTCATGATTCATGATTCATGATTCATGATTCATGATTTATGATTCAATTCATGATTCATGATTCATGATTCATGATTCATGATTCAATTCATGATTCATAATTCATGATTCATGATTCAATTCATGATTCATAATTCATGATTCATGATTCATGATTTATGATTCAATTCATGATTCATGATTCATGATTCATGATTCATGATTCAAATTCATGATTCATAATTCATGATTCATGATTCAATTCATGATTCATAATTCATGATTCATGATTCATGATTTGATTCATGATTCATGATTCAATTCATGAATTCATGATTCATGATTCAATTCATTGATTCATAATTCATGATTCATGATTCATGATTTGATTCATGATTCATGATTCAATTCATGATTCATGATTCATGATTCAATTCATGATTCATGATTCATGATTCATGATTTATGATTCGATTCATGATTCATGATTCAATTAATGATTCATGATTCATGATTCAATTCATGATTCATGATTTAATTCATGATTAATGATTAATGATTCATGATTCATGATTCGATTCATGATTTATGATTCGATTATGATCATGATTTATGATTCAATTCATGAATTATGATTCATGATTCAATTCATGATTCATGAATCATGATTTATGATTCAATTCATGATTCATGATTCATGATTCATTTCATGATTCATGATTCAATTCATGATTCATGATTCAAGATTCATGATTCAATTCATGATTCATGATTCGATTTATGATTCATGATTCATGATTCAATTCATGATTCATGAATCATGATTCAATTCATGATGCATAATTCATGATTCATGATTCAATTCATGATTCATGATTCATGATTCATGATTCATAATTTATGATTCAATTCATGATTCATGATTCATGATTCATGATTCATGATTTATGATTCAATTCATGATTCATGATTCATGATTCATGATTCATGATTCAATTCATGATTCATAATTCATGATTCATGATTCAATTCATGATTTCATAATTCATGATTCATGATTCATGATTTGATTCATGATTCATGATTCAATTCATGATTCATAATTCATGATTCATGATTTATTGATTCGATTCATGATTCATGATTCAATTAATGATTCATGATTCATGATTCAATTCATGATTCATGATTCATGATTTAATTCATGATTAAATGATTAATGATTCATGATTCATGATTCGATTCATGATTCATGATTCAATTTCATGATTCATGATTCATGATTCATGATTCATGATTTATGATTCGATTCATGATTCATGATTCAATTAATGATTCATGATTCATGATTCAATTCATGATTCATGATTCATGATTTAATTCATGATTAATGATTTAACGATTCATGATTCATGATTCGATTCATGATTCATGATTCATGATTCATGATTCAATTCATGATTCATGATTCATGATTCATGATTAATGATTCATGAATTCGATTCAGGATTCATGATTCGATTCATGATTCATGATTCATGATTCAATTCATGATTCATGATTCATGATTTAATCATGATTAATGATTAATGATTCATGATTCATGATTAATGATTCATGATTCGATTCATGATTCATGATTCGATTCATGATTCATGATTCGATTCATGATTCAAGATTCAATTCATGATTCATGATTCATTTCATGATTCATGATTCAATTCATGATTCATGATTCAAGATTCATGATTCAATTCATGATTCAATGATTCGATTTATGATTCATGATTCATGATTTCAATTCATGATTCATGAATCATGATTCAATTCAGTGATGCATAATTCATGATTCATGATTTCAATTCATGATTCATGATTCATGATTCATGATTCATAATTTATGATTCAATTCATGATTCATGATTCATGATTCATGATTCATGATTTATGATTCATTTCATGATTCATGATTCATGATTCATGATTCATTGATTCAATTCATGATTCATAATTCATGATTCATGATTCATAATTTATGATTCAATTCATGATTCATGATTCATGATTCATGATTCATGATTTATGATTCAATTCATGTGATTCATGATTCATGATTCATGATTCATGATTCAATTCATGATTCATAATTCATGATTCATGATTCAATTCATGATTCATAATTCATGAATTCATGATTCATGATTTGATTCATGATTCATGATTCAATTCATGATTCATGATTCATGATTCATGATTCATGATTTATGATTCGATTCATGATTCATGATTCAATTAATGATTCATGATTCATGATTCAATTCATGATTCATGATTCATGATTTAATTCATGATTAATGATTAATGATTTATGATTCATGATTCGATTCATGATTCAATGATTCAAATTCATGATTCATGATTCATGGATTCATGATTCATGATTTATGATTCGATTTCATGATTCATGATTCAATTAATGATTCATGATTCCATGATTCAATTCATGATTCATGATTCATGATTTAATTCATGATTAATGATTAACGATTCATGATTCATGATTCGATTCATGATTCATGATTCATGATTCATGATTCAATTCATGATTCATGATTCATGATTCATGATTAATTGATTCATGATTCGATTCAGGATTCATGATTCGATTCATGATTCATGATTCATGATTCAATTCATGAATTCATGATTCATGATTTAATTCATGATTAATGATTAATGATTCATGATTCATGATTAATGATTCATGATTCGATTCATGATTCATGATTCGATTCATGATTCATGATTCGATTCATGATTCATGATTCAATTCATGATTCATGATTCATGATAATGATTCATGTATGATCAATTCATGATTCATTGACTCTGATTCATGATTCATGATTCATGATTCAATTCATGATTCATGATTTATGATTCAAGATTCATGATTCATGATTCACTGATTCATGATTCATGATTCATGATTTGATGCATGATTCATGATTCAATTCATGATTCATGATTCATGATTTCATGATTCATGATTCATGATTCATAATTTATGATTTGATTCATGATTCATGATTCAATTAATGATTCATGATTCATGATTCAATTCATGATCATGATTCATGATTTTATTCATGATTAATGATTAATGATTCATGATTCATGGATTAATGATTCATGATTCGATTCATGATTCATGATTCGATTCATGATTCATGATTCATGATTCATGATTCATGATTTAATTCATGATTCATGATTCAATTCATGATTCATGATCATGATTAATGATTCAATTTCATGATTCATGATTCATGATTCAATTCATGATTCATGATTCGATTCATGATTCATGATTCATGATTCAATTCTATGATTCATGATTTTATGATTCAATTCATGATTCATGATTCATGATTCATGATTTGTGATTCATGATTCATGATTCAATTCATGATTCATGATTCATGATTTATGATGATTCAATTCATGATTCATGATTTCAATTTAATGATTCATGATTCATGATTCAATTCACGATTCATGATTCATGATTTAATTCATGATTAATGATTCATGATTCATTGATTTAATTTATGATTCATGATTCATGATTCGATTCATGATTCATGATTCATGATTCAATTCATGATTCATGATTCATGATTCATGATTCAATTCGATGATTCATGATTCATGAATCATGATTTATGATTCGATTCATGATTCATGATTTATGATTCAATTCATGATTCATGATTCATATGATTCAATTCATGATTCATGATTCATGATTCATGATTCAATTCATGATTCATGATTCATGAATCATGATTTATGATTTCAATTCATGCTTCATGATTCATGATTCATGATTCAATTCATGATTCATGATTTAAATTCATGATTCATGATTCAAGATTCATGATTCGATTCATGATTCATCATTCGATTTATGATTCATGATTCATGATTCAATTCATGATTCATGAATCATGATTCAATTCATGATGCATAATTCATGATGTCATGATTCAATTCATGATTCATGATTCATGATTCATGATTCATAATTTTATGATTCAATTCATGATTCATGATTCATGATTCATGATTTATGATTCAATTCATGATTCATGATTCATGATTCATGATTCAATTCATGATTCATAATTCATGATTCATGATTCAATTCATGATTCATAATTCATGATTCATGATTCATGATTTATGATTTCAATTCATGATTCATGATTCATGATTCATGATTCATGATTCAATTCATGATTCATAATTCATGATTCATGATTCAATTCATGATTCATAATTCATGATTCATGATTCATGATTTGATTCATGATTCATGATTCAATTCATGTGATTCATGATTCATGATTCATGATTTATGATTCGATTCATGAATTCATGATTCAATTAATGATTCATGATTCATGATTCAATTCATGATTCATGATTTAATTCATGATTAATGATTAATGATTCATGATTCATGATTCGATTCATGTATTCATGATTCATGAATCATGATTTATGATTCGATTCATGATTCATGATTAATGATTCAATTCATGAATTATGATTCATGATTCAATTCATGATTCATGATTCAAGATTCATGATTCAATTCATGATTCATGATTCATTGAATCATGATTATGATTTCAATTCATGATTCATGATTCATGATTCATGATTCATTTCATGATTCATGATTCAATTCATTCTTCATGATTCAAGATTCATGATTCAATTCATGATTCATGATTCGATTTATGATTCATGATTCATGATTCAATTCATGATTCATGAATCATGATTCAATTCATGATGCATAATTCATGATTCATGATTCAATTCATGATTCATGATTCATGATTCATAATTTATGATTCAATTCATGATTCATGATTCATGATTCATGATTCATGATTTATGATTCAATTCATGATTCATGATTCATGATTCATGATTCAATTCATGATTCATAATTCATGATTCATGATTCAATTCATGATTCATAATTCATGATTCATGATTCATGATTTGATTCATGATTTCATGATTCAATTCATGATTCATGATTCATGATTCATGATTTATGATTCGATTCATGATCATGATTCAATTAATGATTCATGATTCATGATTCAATTCATGATTCATGATTCATGATTTTAATTCATGATTAATGATTAATGATTCATGATTCATGATTCGATTCATGATTCATGATTCAATTCATTCATGATTCATGATTCATGATTTCATGATTCATGATTTATGATTCGATTCATGATTCATGATTCAATTAATGATTCATGATTCAATTCATGATTCATGATTCATGATTTAATTCATGATTAATGATTCATGATTCATGATTTAATTTATGATTCATGATTCATGATTCGATTCATGATTCATGATTCATGATTCAATTCAATGATTCATGATTCATGATTCATGATTTCAATTCATGATTCATGATTCATGATTCATGATTCAATTCATGATTCATGATTCATGAATCATGATTTATGAATTCAATTCATGCTTCATGATTCATGATTCATGATTCAATTCATGATTCATGATTAAATTCATGATTCATGATTCAAGATTCATGATTCAATTCATGATTCATGAATCGATTTATGATTCATGATTCATGATTCAATTCATGATTCATGAATCATGATTCAATTCATGATGCATAATTCATGATTCATGATTCAATTCATGATTCATGATTCATGATTCATGATTCATAATTTATGATTCAATTCATGATTCATGATTCATGATTCATGATTCATGATTTATGATTCAATTCATGATTCATGATTCATGATTCATGATTCATGATTCAATTCATGATTCATAATTCATGATTCATGATTCAATTCATGATTCATAATTCATGATTCATGATTCATGATTCATGATTCATGATTTATGATTCATTTCATGATTCATGATTCATGATTCATGATTCATGATTCAATTCATGATTCATAATTCATGATTCATGATTCAATTCATGATTCATAATTCATGATTCATGATTCATGATTTGATTCATGATTCATGATTCAATTCATGATTCATGATTCATGATTCATGATTCATGTTTCATGATTTATGATTCGATTCATGATTCATGATTTAATTAATGATTCATGATTCATGATTCAATTCATGATTCATGATTCATGATTTAATTCATGATTAATGATTAATGATTCATGATTCATGATTCGATTCATGATTCATGATTCATGAATCATGATTTATGATTCGATTCATGATTTCATGATTTATGATTCAATTCATGATTCATGATTCATGATTCAATTCATGATTCATGATTCAAGATTCATGATTCAATTCATGATTCATGATTCATGAATCATGATTTATGATTCAATTCATGATTCATGATTCATGATTCATGATTCATTTCATGATTCATGATTCAATTCATGATTCATGATTCAATTCATGATTCATGATTCAAGATTCATGATTCAATTCATGATTCATTAATTCATGAATCATGATTTATGATTCAATTCATGATTTCATGATTCATAATTCATGATTCAAATTCATGATTCATATTTTCATGATTCATGATTCAATTCATGATTCATAATTCATGATTCATGATTCATGATTTGATGCCATGATTCATGATTTGATGCATGATTCATGATTCAATTCATGATTCATTGATTCATGATTCATGATTCATGATTCATGATTCATAATTTATGATTTGATTCATGATTCATGATTCAATTAATGATTCATGATTCATGATTCAATTCATGATTCATGATTCATGATTTAATTCATGATTAATGATTAATGATTCATGATTCATGATTAATGATTCATGATTCGATTCATGATTCATGATTCGATTCATGTATTCATGATTCATGATTCATGATTCATGATCATTCATGATTCATGATTCATGATTCATGATTTAATTCATGATTCATGATTCAATTCATGATTCATGATTCATGATTAATGATTCAATTCATGATTCATGATTCATGATTCAATTCATGATTCATGATTTGATTCATGATTCATGATTCAATTCATGATTCATGATTTATGATTCAATTCATGATTCATGATTTGATTCATGATTCATGATTCAATTCATGATTCATGATTCATGATTTATGATTCAATTCATGATTCATTATTCAATTAATGATTCATGATTCATGATTCAATTCACTGATTCATGATTTCATGATTTAATTCATGATTAATGATTCATGATTCATGATTTAATTTATGATTCATGATTCATGATTCGAATTCATGATTCATGATTCATGATTCAATTCATGATTCATGATTCATGATTCATGATTCAATTCATGATTCATGATTCATGAATCATGATTTATGATTCGATTCATGATTCATGATTTATGATTCAATTCATGATTCATGATTCATGATTCATGATTCAATTCATGATTCATGATTCATGATTCAATTCATGATTCATGATTCATGAATCATGATTTATGATTCAATTCATGCTTCATGATTCATGATTCATGATTCAATTCATGATTCATGATTAAATTCATGATTCATGATTCAAGATTCATGATTCGATTCATGATTCATCATTCGATTTATGATTCATGATTCATGATTCAATTCATGATTCATGAATCATGATTCAATTCATGATGCATAATTCATGATTCATGATTCAATTCATGATTCATGATTCATGATTCATGATTCATAATTTATGATTCAATTCATGATTCATGATTCATGATTCATGATTCATGATTTATGATTCAATTCATGATTCATGATTCATGATTCATGATTCAATTCATGATTCATAATTCATGATTCATGATTCAATTCATGATTCATAATTCATGATTCATGATTCATGATTCATGATTTATGATTCAATTCATGATTCATGATTCATGATTCATGATTCATGATTCAATTCATGATTCATAATTCATGATTCATGATTCAATTCCATGATTCATAATTCATGATTCATGATTCATGATTTGATTCATGATTCATGATTCAATTCATGATTCATGATTCATGATTTATGATTCGATTCATGATTCATGATTCAATTAATGATTCATGATTCATGATTCAATTCATGATTCATGATTCATGATTTAATTCATGATTAATGATTAATGATTCATGATTCATGATTCGATTCATGATTCATGATTCAATTCATGATTCATGATTCATGATTTCATGATTCATGATTTTATGATTCGATTCATGATTCATTGATTCTCAATTAATGTTTCATGAATTCATGATTCAATTCATGATTCATGATTCATGATTTAATTCATGATTAATGATTAACGATTCAATGATTCATGATTCGATTCATGATTCATGATTCATGATTCATGATTCAATTAATGATTCATGATTCATGATTCAATTCATGATTCATGATTTATGATTCATGATTCATGATTAATGATTTCATGATTCGATTCAGGATTCATGATTCGATTCATGATTCATGATTCATGATTCAATTCATGATTCATGATTCATGATTTAATTCATGATTAATGATTAATGATTCATGATTCATGATTAATGATTCATGATTCGATTCATGATTCATGATTTAATTCATGATTAATGATTAATGATTCATGATTCATGATTAATGATTCATGATTCGATTCATGATTCATAATTCATGATTCATGATTCAATTCATGATTCATAATTCATGATTCATGATTCATGATTAATGATTCATGATTCAAGATTCAATTCATGATTCATGATTCAAATCATGATTCATGATTCATGATTAATGATTCAATTCATGATTCATGATTTCATGATTCAATTCATGATTCATGACTCGATTCATGATTCATGATTCATGATTCAATTCATGATTCATGATTTATGATTCAATTCATGATTCATGATTTCATGATTCATGATTCAATTCATGATTCATAATTCAAGATTCATGATTCATGATTTGAATCATGATTCATGATTCAATTCATGATTCATGATTCATGATTTTATGATTCAATTCATGATTCATGATTCATTTAATGATTCATGATTCATGATTTAATTCATGATTAATGATTAATGATTCATGATTCATGATTAATGATTCATGATTCGATTCATGATTCATGATTCAATTCATGATTCATGATTCATGATTCATGATTCAATTCATGATTCATGATTCATGATTCATGATTCAATTCATGATTCATGATTCATGAATCATGATTTATGATTCAATTCATGATTCATGATTCATGATTCATGATTCAATTCATGATTCATGATTCAATTCATGATTCATGAATCATGATTCAATTCATGATGCATAATTCATGATTCATGATTCAATTCATGATTCATGATTCATGATTCATGATTCATAATTTATGATTCAATTCATGATTCATGATTCATGATTTATGATTCAATTCATGATTCATGATTCATTATTCAATTCATGATTCATAATTCATGATTCATGATTCAATTCATGATTCATAATTCATGATTCATGATTCATGATTTGATTCATGATTCATGATTCATGATTCATGATTTATGATTCGATTCATGATTCATGATTCAATTAATGATTCATGATTCATGATTCAATTCATGATTCATGATTCATGATTTAATTCATGATTAATGATTCATTATACATGATTCGATTCATGATTCATGATTCAATTCATGATTCATGATTCATGAATCATGATTTATGATTCGATTCATGATTCATGATTTATGATTCATGATTCAATTCATGATTCATGATTCAATTCATGATTCATGATTCAAGATTCATGATTCAATATGATTCAATTCATGATTCATGAATCATGATTTATGATTCAATTCATGATTCATGATTCATAATTCATGATTCAATTCATGATTCATGATTCAATTCATGATTCATGATTCAAGATTCATGATTCAATTCATGATTCATGATTCGATTTATGATTCATGATTCATGATTCAATTCATGATTCATGAATCATGATTCAATTCATGATGCATAATTCATGATTCATGATTCAATTCATGATTCATGATTCATGATTCATGATTCATAATTTATGATTCAATTCATGATTCATGATTCATGATTCATGATTTATGATTCGATTCATGATTCATGATTCATGATTCATGATTCATGATTCAATTCTTGATTCATAATTCATGATTCATGATTCAATTCATTATTCATAATTCATGATTCATGATTCATGATTCAATTCATGATTCATGATTCAATTCATGATTCATGATTCATAATTCATGATTCATGATTCAATTAATGATTCATGATTCATGATTCAATTCATGATTCATGATTCATGATTTAATTCATGATTAATGATTAATGATTAATGATTCATGATTCGATTCATGATTCATGATTCATGAATCATGATTTATGATTCGATTCATGATTCATGATTTATGATTCAATTCATGAATTATGATTCATGATTCAATTCATGATTCATGATTCAAGATTCATGATTCAATTCATGATTCATGATTCATGAATCATGATTTATGATTCAATTCATGATTCATGATTCATGATTCATGATTCATTTCATGATTCATGATTCAATTCATGATTCATGATTCAAGATTCATGATTCAATTCATGATTCATGATTCGATTTATGATTCATGATTCATGATTCAATTCATGATTCATGAATCATGATTCAATTCATGATGCATAATTCATGATTCATGATTCAATTCATGATTCATGATTCATGATTCATGATTCATAATTTATGATTCAATTCATGATTCATGATTCATGATTCATGATTCATGATTTATGATTCAATTCATGATTCATGATTCATGATTCATGATTCAATTCATGATTCATAATTCATGATTCATGATTCAATTCATGATTCATAATTCATGATTCATGATTCATGATTTGATTCATGATTCATGATTCAATTCATGATTCATGATTCATGATTCATGATTCATGATTTATGATTCGATTCATGATTCATGATTCAATTAATGATTCATGATTCATGATTCAATTCATGATTCATGATTCATGATTCATGATTCATAATTTATGATTCAATTCATGATTCATGATTCATGATTCATGATTCATGATTTATGATTCAATTCATGATTCATGATTCATGATTCATGATTCAATTCATGATTCATAATTCATGATTCATGATTCAATTCATGATTCATAATTCATGATTCATGATTCATGATTTGATTCATGATTCATGATTCAATTCATGATTCATGATTCATGATTCGATTCATGATTCATGATTCAATTCATGATTCATGATTCATGATTCATGATTCATGATTTATGATTCGATTCATGATTCATAATTCAATTAATGTTTCATGATTCATGATTCAACATGATTCATGATTCATGATTTAATTCATGATTAATGATTAACGATTCATGATTCATGATTCGATTCATGATTCATGATTCATGATTCATGATTCAATTAATGATTCATGATTCATGATTCAATTCATGATTCATGATTCATGATTCATGATTCATGATTAATGATTCATGATTCAATTCAGGATTCATGATTCGATTCATGATTCATGATTCATGATTCAATTCATGATTCATGATTCATGATTTAATTCATGATTAATGATTAATGATTCATGATTCATGATTAATGATTCATGATTCGATTCATGATTCATGATTCGATTCATGATTCATGATTCGATTCATGATTCATGATTCATGATTCATGATTCATGATTCAATTCATGATTCATAATTCATGATTCATGATTCATGATTTGATTCATGATTCATGATTCAATTCATGATTCATGATTCATGATTCATGATTCATGATTTATGATTCGATTCATGATTCATGATTCAATTAATGATTCATGATTCATGATTCAATTCATGATTCATGATTCATGATTTAATTCATGATTAATGATTAATGATTTATGATTCATGATTCGATTCATGATTCATGATTCAATTCATGATTCATGATTCATGATTCATGATTCATGATTTATGATTCGATTCATGATTCATGATTCAATTAATGATTCATGATTCATGATTCAATTCATGATTCATGATTCATGATTTAATTCATGATTAATGATTAACGATTCATGATTCATGATTCGATTCATGATTCATGATTCATGATTCATGATTCAATTCATGATTCATGATTCATGATTCATGATTCATGATTAATGATTCATGATTCGATTCAGGATTCATGATTCGATTCATGATTCATGATTCATGATTCAATTCATGATTCATGATTCATGATTTAATTCATGATTAATGATTAATGATTCATGATTCATGATTAATGATTCATGATTCGATTCATGATTCATGATTCGATTCATGATTCATGATTCGATTCATGATTCATGATTCAATTCATGATTCATGATTCATGATTAATGATTCATGATTCAATTCATGATTCATGACTCGATTCATGATTCATGATTCAATTCATGATTCATGATTTATGATTCAATTCATGATTCATGATTCATGATTCATGATTCATGATTCATGATTTGATGCATGATTCATGATTCAATTCATGATTCATGATTCATGATTCATGATTCATGATTCATAATTTATGATTTGATTCATGATTCATGATTCAATTAATGATTCATGATTCATGATTCAATTCATGATTCATGATTCATGATTTAATTCATGATTAATGATTAATGATTCATGATTCATGATTAATGATTCATGATTCGATTCATGATTCATGATTCGATTCATGATTCATGATTCATGATTCATGATTCATGATTTAATTCATGATTCATGATTCAATTCATGATTCATGATTAATGATTCAATTCATGATTCATGATTCATGATTCAATTCATGATTCATGATTCGATTCATGATTCATGATTCATGATTCAATTCATGATTCATGATTTATGATTCAATTCATGATTCATGATTCATGATTCATGATTTGATTCATGATTCATGATTCAATTCATGATTCATGATTCATGATTTATGATTCAATTCATGATTCATGATTCAATTAATGATTCATGATTCATGATTCAATTCACGATTCATGATTCATGATTTAATTCATGATTAATGATTCATGATTCATGATTTAATTTATGATTCATGATTCATGATTCGATTCATGATTCATGATTCATGATTCAATTCATGATTCATGATTCATGATTCATGATTCAATTCATGATTCATGATTCATGAATCATGATTTATGATTCGATTCATGATTCATGATTTATGATTCAATTCATGATTCATGATTCATGATTCAATTCATGATTCATGATTCATGATTCATGATTCAATTCATGATTCATGATTCATGAATCATGATTTATGATTCAATTCATGCTTCATGATTCATGATTCATGATTCAATTCATGATTCATGATTAAATTCATGATTCATGATTCAAGATTCATGATTCGATTCATGATTCATCATTCGATTTATGATTCATGATTCATGATTCAATTCATGATTCATGAATCATGATTCAATTCATGATGCATAATTCATGATTCATGATTCAATTCATGATTCATGATTCATGATTCATGATTCATAATTTATGATTCAATTCATGATTCATGATTCATGATTCATGATTCATGATTTATGATTCAATTCATGATTCATGATTCATGATTCATGATTCATGATTCAATTCATGATTCATAATTCATGATTCATGATTCAATTCATGATTCATAATTCATGATTCATGATTCATGATTTATGATTCAATTCATGATTCATGATTCATGATTCATGATTCATGATTCAATTCATGATTCATAATTCATGATTCATGATTCAATTCATGATTCATAATTCATGATTCATGATTCATGATTTGATTCATGATTCATGATTCAATTCATGATTCATGATTCATGATTCATGATTTATGATTCGATTCATGATTCATGATTCAATTAATGATTCATGATTCATGATTCAATTCATGATTCATGATTTAATTCATGATTAATGATTAATGATTCATGATTCATGATTCGATTCATGATTCATGATTCATGAATCATGATTTATGATTCGATTCATGATTCATGATTTATGATTCAATTCATGAATTATGATTCATGATTCAATTCATGATTCATGATTCAAGATTCATGATTCAATTCATGATTCATGATTCATGAATCATGATTTATGATTCAATTCATGATTCATGATTCATGATTCATGATTCATTTCATGATTCATGATTCAATTCATTCTTCATGATTCAAGATTCATGATTCAATTCATGATTCATGATTCGATTTATGATTCATGATTCATGATTCAATTCATGATTCATGAATCATGATTCAATTCATGATGCATAATTCATGATTCATGATTCAATTCATGATTCATGATTCATGATTCATGATTCATAATTTATGATTCAATTCATGATTCATGATTCATTATTCATGATTCATGATTTATGATTCAATTCATGATTCATGATTCATGATTCATGATTCAATTCATGATTCATAATTCATGATTCATGATTCAATTCATGATTCATAATTCATGATTCATGATTCATGATTTGATTCATGATTCATGATTCAATTCATGATTCATGATTCATGATTCATGATTTATGATTCGATTCATGATTCATGATTCAATTAATGATTCATGATTCATGATTCAATTCATGATTCATGATTCATGATTTAATTCATGATTAATGATTAATGATTCATGATTCATGATTCGATTCATGATTCATGATTCAATTCATGATTCATGATTCATGATTCATGATTCATGATTCATGATTCAATTAATGATTCATGATTCAATTCATGATTCATGATTCATGATTTAATTCATGATTAATGATTCATGATTCATGATTTAATTTATGATTCATGATTCATGATTCGATTCATGATTCATGATTCATGATTCAATTCATGATTCATGATTCATGATTCATGATTCAATTCATGATTCATGATTCATGATTCATGATTCAATTCATGATTCATAATTCATGATTCATGATTCATGATTTATGATTCAATTCATGATTCATGATTCATGATTCATGATTCATGATTCATGATTTATGATTCAATTCATGATTCATGATTCATGATTCATGATTCATGATTCAATTCATGATTCATAATTCATGATTCATGATTCAATTCATGATTCATAATTCATGATTCATGATACATGATTCATGATTCATGATTTATGATTCATTTCATGATTCATGATTCATGATTCATGATTCATGATTCAATTCATGATTCATAATTCATGATTCATGATTCAATTCATGATTCATAATTCATGATTCATGATTCATGATTTGATTCATGATTCATGATTCAATTCATGATTCATGATTCATGATTCATGATTCATGTTTCATGATTTATGATTCGATTCATGATTCATGATTCAATTAATGATTCATGATTCATGATTCAATTCATGATTCATGATTCATGATTTAATTCATGATTAATGATTAATGATTCATGATTCATGATTCGATTCACGATTCATGATTCATGATTCATGAATCATGATTTATGATTCGATTCATGATTCATGATTTATGATTCAATTCATGATTCATGATTCATGATTCAATTCATGATTCATGATTCAAGATTCATGATTCAATTCATGATTCATGATTCATGAATCATGATTTATGATTCAATTCATGATTCATGATTCATGATTCATGATTCATTTCATGATTCATGATTCAATTCATGATTCATGATTCAATTCATGATTCATGATTCAAGATTCATGATTCAATTCATGATTCATTAATTCATGAATCATGATTTATGATTCAATTCATGATTCATGATTCATAATTCATGATTCAATTCATGATTCATATTTCATGATTCATGATTCAATTCATGATTCATAATTCATGATTCATGATTCATGATTTGATGCATGATTCATGATTCAATTCATGATTCATGATTCATGATTCATGATTCATGATTCATGATTCATAATTTATGATTTGATTCATGATTCATGATTCAATTAATGATTCATGATTCATGATTCAATTCATGATTCATGATTCATGATTTAATTCATGATTAATGATTAATGATTCATGATTCATGATTAATGATTCATGATTCGATTCATGATTCATGATTCGATTCATGATTCATGATTCATGATTCATGATTCATGATTCGATTCATGATTCATGATTCATGATTCATGATTTAATTCATGATTCATGATTCAATTCATGATTCATGATTCATGATTAATGATTCAATTCATGATTCATGATTCATGATTCAATTCATGATTCATGATTTGATTCATGATTCATGATTCATGATTCAATTCATGATTCATGATTTATGATTCAATTCATGATTCATGATTTGATTCATGATTCATGATTCAATTCATGATTCATGATTCATGATTTATGATTCAATTCATGATTCATTATTCAATTAATGATTCATGATTCATGATTCAATTCACGATTCATGATTCATGATTTAATTCATGATTAATGATTCATGATTCATGATTTAATTTATGATTCATGATTCATGATTCGATTCATGATTCATGATTCATGATTCAATTCATGATTCATGATTCATGATTCATGATTCAATTCATGATTCATGATTCATGAATCATGATTTATGATTCGATTCATGATTCATGATTTATGATTCAATTCATGATTCATGATTCATGATTCATGATTCAATTCATGATTCATGATTCATGATTCATGATTCAATTCATGATTCATGATTCATGAATCATGATTTATGATTCAATTCATGCTTCATGATTCATGATTCATGATTCAATTCATGATTCATGATTAAATTCATGATTCATGATTCAAGATTCATGATTCGATTCATGATTCATCATTCGATTTATGATTCATGATTCATGATTCAATTCATGATTCATGAATCATGATTCAATTCATGATGCATAATTCATGATTCATGATTCAATTCATGATTCATGATTCATGATTCATGATTCATAATTTATGATTCAATTCATGATTCATGATTCATGATTCATGATTCATGATTTATGATTCAATTCATGATTCATGATTCATGATTCATGATTCATGATTCAATTCATGATTCATAATTCATGATTCATGATTCAATTCATGATTCATAATTCATGATTCATGATTCATGATTCATGATTTATGATTCAATTCATGATTCATGATTCATGATTCATGATTCATGATTCAATTCATGATTCATAATTCATGATTCATGATTCAATTCTTGATTCATAATTCATGATTCATGATTCATGATTTGATTCATGATTCATGATTCAAATCATGATTCATGATTCATGATTTATGATTCGATTCATGATTCATGATTCAATTAATGATTCATGATTCATGATTCAATTCATGATTCATGATTCATGATTTAATTCATGATTAATGATTAATGATTCATGATTCATGATTCGATTCATGATTCATGATTCAATTCATGATTCATGATTCATGATTCATGATTCATGATTTATGATTCGATTCATGATTCATGATTCAATTAATGTTTCATGATTCATGATTCAATTCATGATTCATGATTCATGATTTAATTCATGATTAATGATTAACGATTCATGATTCATGATTCGATTCATGATTCATGATTCATGATTCATGATTCAATTAATGATTCATGATTCATGATTCAATTCATGATTCATGATTTATGATTCATGATTCATGATTAATGATTCATGATTCGATTCAGGATT
Organism: Mixophyes fleayi; assembly: GCF_038048845.1. NCBI lineage: Eukaryota > Metazoa > Chordata > Amphibia > Anura > Limnodynastidae > Mixophyes > Mixophyes fleayi. The sequence continues at coordinate 24,306 of NW_027446627.1, read as the reverse complement.
CATGATTCGATTCATGATTCATGATTCAATTCATGATTCATGATTCATGATTTAATTCATGATTAATGATTAATGATTCATGATTCATGATTAATGATTCATGATTCGATTCATGATTCATGATTTAATTCATGATTTAATTCATGATTAATGATTAATGATTCATGATTCATGATTAATGATTTATGATTCGATTCATGATTCATAATTCATGATTCATGATTCAATTCATGATTCATAATTCATGATTCATGATTCATGATTAATGATTCATGATTCAAGATTCAATTCATGATTCATGATTCAATTCATGATTCATGATTCATGATTAATGATTCAATTCATGATTCATGATTCATGATTCAATTCATGATTCATGACTCGATTCATGATTCATGATTCATGATTCAATTCATGATTCATGATTTATGATTCAATTCATGATTCATGATTCATGATTCATGATTCAATTCATGATTCATAATTCAAGATTCATGATTCATGATTTGAATCATGATTCATGATTCAATTCATGATTCATGATTTATGATTCAATTCATGATTCATGATTCAATTAATGATTCATGATTCATGATTTAATTCATGATTAATGATTAATGATTCATGATTCATGATTAATGATTCATGATTCGATTCATGATTCATGATTCAATTCATGATTCATGATTCATGATTCATGATTCAATTCATGATTCATGATTCATGATTCATGATTCAATTCATGATTCATGATTCATGAATCATGATTTATGATTCAATTCATGATTCATGATTCATGATTCATGATTCAATTCATGATTCATGATTCAATTCATGATTCATGAATCATGATTCAATTCATGATGCATAATTCATGATTCATGATTCAATTCATGATTCATGATTCATGATTCATGATTCATAATTTATGATTCAATTCATGATTCATGATTCATGATTTATGATTCAATTCATGATTCATGATTCATTATTCAATTCATGATTCATAATTCATGATTCATGATTCAATTCATGATTCATAATTCATGATTCATGATTCATGATTTGATTCATGATTCATGATTCAATTCATGATTCATGATTCATGATTCATGATTCATGATTTATGATTCGATTCATGATTCATGATTCAATTAATGATTCATGATTCATGATTCAATTCATGATTCATGATTCATGATTTAATTCATGATTAATGATTCATTATACATGATTCGATTCATGATTCATGATTCAATTCATGATTCATGATTCATGAATCATGATTTATGATTCGATTCATGATTCATGATTTATGATTCATGATTCAATTCATGATTCATGATTCAATTCATGATTCATGATTCAAGATTCATGATTCAATTCATGATTCATGATTCATGAATCATGATTTATGATTCAATTCATGATTCATGATTCATAATTCATGATTCAATTCATGATTCATGATTAAATTCATGATTCATGATTCAAGATTCATGATTCAATTCATGATTCATGATTCGATTTATGATTCATGATTCATGATTCAATTCATGATTCATGAATCATGATTCAATTCATGATGCATAATTCATGATTCATGATTCAATTCATGATTCATGATTCATGATTCATGATTCATAATTTATGATTCAATTCATGATTCATGATTCATGATTCATGATTTATGATTCGATTCATGATTCATGATTCATGATTCATGATTCATGATTCAATTCTTGATTCATAATTCATGATTCATGATTCAATTCATTATTCATAATTCATGATTCATGATTCATGATTCAATTCATGATTCATGATTCAATTCATGATTCATGATTCATAATTCATGATTCATGATTCAATTAATGATTCATGATTCATGATTCAATTCATGATTCATGATTCATGATTTAATTCATGATTAATGATTAATGATTAATGATTCATGATTCGATTCATGATTCATGATTCATGAATCATGATTTATGATTCGATTCATGATTCATGATTTATGATTCAATTCATGAATTATGATTCATGATTCAATTCATGATTCATGATTCAAGATTCATGATTCAATTCATGATTCATGATTCATGAATCATGATTTATGATTCAATTCATGATTCATGATTCATGATTCATGATTCATTTCATGATTCATGATTCAATTCATGATTCATGATTCAAGATTCATGATTCAATTCATGATTCATGATTCGATTTATGATTCATGATTCATGATTCAATTCATGATTCATGAATCATGATTCAATTCATGATGCATAATTCATGATTCATGATTCAATTCATGATTCATGATTCATGATTCATGATTCATAATTTATGATTCAATTCATGATTCATGATTCATGATTCATGATTCATGATTTATGATTCAATTCATGATTCATGATTCATGATTCATGATTCAATTCATGATTCATAATTCATGATTCATGATTCAATTCATGATTCATGATTCATGATTCATGATTCATGATTTATGATTCGATTCATGATTCATGATTCAATTAATGATTCATGATTCATGATTCAATTCATGATTCATGATTCATGATTTAATTCATGATTAATGATTAATGATTCATGATTCATGATTCGATTCATGATTCATGATTCAATTCATGATTCATGATTCATGATTCATGATTCATGATTTATGATTCGATTCATGATTCATAATTCAATTAATGTTTCATGATTCATGATTCAACATGATTCATGATTCATGATTTAATTCATGATTAATGATTAACGATTCATGATTCATGATTCGATTCATGATTCATGATTCATGATTCATGATTCAATTAATGATTCATGATTCATGATTCAATTCATGATTCATGATTCATGATTCATGATTCATGATTAATGATTCATGATTCAATTCAGGATTCATGATTCGATTCATGATTCATGATTCATGATTCAATTCATGATTCATGATTCATGATTTAATTCATGATTAATGATTAATGATTCATGATTCATGATTAATGATTCATGATTCGATTCATGATTCATGATTCGATTCATGATTCATGATTCGATTCATGATTCATGATTCATGATTCATGATTCATGATTTAATTCATAATTCATGATTAATGATTCATGATTCAAGATTCAATTCATGATTCATGATTCAATTCATGATTCATGATTCATGATTAATGATTCAATTCATGATTCATGATTCATGATTCAATTCATGATTCATGACTCGATTCATGATTCATGATTCAATGCATGATTCATGATTTATGATTCAATTCATGATTCATGATTCATGATTCATGATTCATGATTCAATTCATGATTCATAATTCAAGATTCATGATTCATGATTTATGATTCAATTCATGATTCATGATTCAATTAATGATTCATGATTCATGATTTAATTCATGATTAATGATTAATGATTCATGATTCATGATTAATGATTCATGATTCGATTCATGATTCATGATTCAATTCATGATTCATGATTCATGATTCATGATTCAATTCATGATTCATGATTCATGATTCATGATTCAATTCATGATTCATGATTCATGAATCATGATTTATGATTCAATTCATGATTCATGATTCATGATTCATGATTCAATTCATGATTCATGATTAAATTCATGATTCATGATTCAAGATTCATGATTCAATTCATGATTCATGATTCGATTTATGATTCATGATTCATGATTCAATTCATGATTCATGAATCATGATTCAATTCATGATGCATAATTCATGATTCATGATTCAATTCATGATTCATGATTCATGATTCATAATTTATGATTCAATTCATGATTCATGATTCATGATTTATGATTCAATTCATGATTCATGATTCATGATTCAATTCATGATTCATAATTCATGATTCATGATTCAATTCATGATTCATGATTCATGATTTGATTCATGATTCATGATTCAATTCATGATTCATGATTCATGATTCAATTCATGATTCATGATTTAATTCATGATTAATGATTAATGATTCATGATTCATGATTCGATTCATGATTCATGATTCAATTCATGATTCATGATTCATGATTCATGATTTATGATTCGATTCATGATTCATGATTCAATTAATGATTCATGATTCATGATTCATGATTCATGATTTATGATTCGATTTATGATTCATGATTCAATTAATGATTCATGATTCATGATTCAATTCATGATTCATGATTCATGATTTAATTCATGATTAATGATTAATGATTCATGATTCATGATTCGATTCATGATTCATGATTCAATTCATGATTCATGATTCATGATTCATGATTTATGATTCGATTCATGATTCATGATTCAATTAATGATTCATGATTCATGATTCAATTCATGATTCATGATTCATGATTTAATTCATGATTAATGATTAATGATTCATGATTCATGATTCGATTCATGATTCATGATTCAATTCATGATTCATGATTCATGAATCATGATTTATGATTCGATTCATGATTCATGATTTATGATTCATGATTCAATTCATGATTCATGATTCATGATTCAATTCATGATTCATGATTCAAGATTCATGATTCAATTCATGATTCATGATTCATGAATCATGATTTATGATTCAATTCATGATTCATGATTCATGATTCATGATTCAATTCATGATTCATTATTAAATTCATGATTCATGATTCAAGATTCATGATTCAATTCATGATTCATGATTCAATTTATGATTCATGATTCATGATTCAATTCATGATTCATGAATCATGATTCAATTCATGATGCATAATTCATGATTCATGATTCAATTCATGATTCATGATTCATGATTCATGATTCATAATTTATGATTCAATTCATGATTCATGATTCATGATTCATGATTCATGATTTATGATTCGATTCATGATTCATAATTCATGATTCATGATTCAATTCATGATTCATAATTCATGATTCATGATTCATGATTCAAATTATGATTCATGATTCAATTCATGATTCATGATTCATGATTCATGATTCATGATTTATGATTCGATTTATGATTCATGATTCAATTAATGATTCATGATTCATGATTCAATTCATGATTCATGATTCATGATTTAATTCATGATTAATGATTAATGATTCATGATTCATGATTCGATTCATGATTCATGATTCAATTCATGATTCATGATTCATGATTCATGATTTATGATTCGATTCATGATTCATGATTCAATTAATGATTCATGATTCATGATTCAATTCATGATTCATGATTCATGATTTAATTCATGATTAATGATTAACGATTCATGATTCATGATTCGATTCATGATTCATGATTCATGATTCATGATTCAATTCATGATTCATGATTCATGATTTAATTCATGATTAATGATTCATGATTCATGATTCATGATTCAATTCATGATTCATGATTCATGATTCATGATTCAATTCATGATTCATGATTCATGAATCATGATTTATGATTCAATTCATGCTTCATGATTCATGATTCATGATTCAATTCATGATTCATGATTAAATTCATGATTCATGATTCAAGATTCATGATTCAATTCATGATTCATGAATCGATTTATGATTCATGATTCATGATTCAATTCATGATTCATGAATCATGATTCAATTCATGATGCATAATTCATGATTCATGATTCAATTCATGATTCATGATTCATGATTCATGATTCATAATTTATGATTCAATTCATGATTCATGATTCATGATTCATGATTTATGATTCAATTCATGATTCATGATTCATGATTCATGATTCATGATTCAATTCATGATTCATAATTCATGATTCATGATTCAATTCATGATTCATAATTCATGATTCATGATTCATGATTCATGATTTATGATTTATGATTCATTTCATGATTCATGATTCATGATTCATGATTCATGATTCAATTCATGATTCATAATTCATGATTCATGATTCAATTCATGATTCATAATTCATGATTCATGATTCATGATTTGATTCATGATTCATGATTCAATTCATGATTCATGATTCATGATTCATGATTCATGTTTCATGATTTATGATTCGATTCATGATTCATGATTCAATTAATGATTCATGATTCATGATTCAATTCATGATTCATGATTCATGATTTAATTCATGATTAATGATTAATGATTCATGATTCATGATTCGATTCATGATTCATGATTCATGAATCATGATTTATGATTCGATTCATGATTCATGATTTATGATTCAATTCATGATTCATGATTCATGATTCAATTCATGATTCATGATTCAAGATTCATGATTCAATTCATGATTCATGATTCATGAATCATGATTTATGATTCAATTCATGATTCATGATTCATGATTCATGATTCATTTCATGATTCATGATTCAATTCATGATTCATGATTCAATTCATGATTCATGATTCAAGATTCATGATTCAATTCATGATTCATTAATTCATGAATCATGATTTATGATTCAATTCATGATTCATGATTCATAATTCATGATTCAATTCATGATTCATATTTCATGATTCATGATTCAATTCATGATTCATAATTCATGATTCATGATTCATGATTTGATGCATGATTCATGATTCAATTCATGATTCATGATTCATGATTCATGATTCATGATTCATGATTCATAATTTATGATTTGATTCATGATTCATGATTCAATTAATGATTCATGATTCATGATTCAATTCATGATTCATGATTCATGATTTAATTCATGATTAATGATTAATGATTCATGATTCATGATTAATGATTCATGATTCGATTCATGATTCATGATTCGATTCATGATTCATGATTCATGATTCATGATTCGATTCATGATTCATGATTCATGATTCATGATTTAATTCATGATTCATGATTCAATTCATGATTCATGATTCATGATTAATGATTCAATTCATGATTCATGATTCATGATTCAATTCATGATTCATGATTTGATTCATGATTCATGATTCATGATTCAATTCATGATTCATGATTTATGATTCAATTCATGATTCATGATTTGATTCATGATTCATGATTCAATTCATGATTCATGATTTATGATTCAATTCATGATTCATTATTCAATTAATGATTCATGATTCATGATTCAATTCACGATTCATGATTCATGATTTAATTCATGATTAATGATTCATGATTCATGATTTAATTTATGATTCATGATTCATGATTCGATTCATGATTCATGATTCATGATTCAATTCATGATTCATGATTCATGATTCATGATTCAATTCATGATTCATGATTCATGAATCATGATTTATGATTCGATTCATGATTCATGATTTATGATTCAATTCATGATTCATGATTCATGATTCATGATTCAATTCATGATTCATGATTCATGATTCATGATTCAATTCATGATTCATGATTCATGAATCATGATTTATGATTCAATTCATGCTTCATGATTCATGATTCATGATTCAATTCATGATTCATGATTAAATTCATGATTCATGATTCAAGATTCATGATTCGATTCATGATTCATCATTCGATTTATGATTCATGATTCATGATTCAATTCATGATTCATGAATCATGATTCAATTCATGATGCATAATTCATGATTCATGATTCAATTCATGATTCATGATTCATGATTCATGATTCATAATTTATGATTCAATTCATGATTCATGATTCATGATTTATGATTCAATTCATGATTCATGATTCATGATTCATGATTCATGATTCAATTCATGATTCATAATTCATGATTCATGATTCAATTCATGATTCATAATTCATGATTCATGATTCATGATTTATGATTCAATTCATGATTCATGATTCATGATTCATGATTCATGATTCAATTCATGATTCATAATTCATGATTCATGATTCAATTCATGATTCATAATTCATGATTCATGATTCATGATTTGATTCATGATTCATGATTCAATTCATGATTCATGATTCATGATTTATGATTCGATTCATGATTCATGATTCAATTAATGATTCATGATTCATGATTCAATTCATGATTCATGATTCATGATTTAATTCATGATTAATGATTAATGATTCATGATTCATGATTCGATTCATGATTCATGATTCAATTCATGATTCATGATTCATGATTCATGATTCATGATTTATGATTCGATTCATGATTCATGATTCAATTAATGTTTCATGATTCATGATTCAATTCATGATTCATGATTCATGATTTAATTCATGATTAATGATTAATGATTCATGATTCATGATTCGATTCATGATTCATGATTCATGATTCAATTAATGATTCATGATTCATGATTCAATTCATGATTCATGATTTATGATTCATGATTCATGATTAATGATTCATGATTCGATTCAGGATTCATGATTCGATTCATGATTCATGATTCATGATTCAATTCATGATTCATGATTCATGATTTAATTCATGATTAATGATTAATGATTCATGATTCATGATTAATGATTCATGATTCGATTCATGATTCATGATTTAATTCATGATTAATGATTAATGATTCATGATTCATGATTAATGATTCATGATTCGATTCATGATTCATAATTCATGATTCATGATTCAATTCATGATTCATAATTCATGATTCATGATTCATGATTAATGATTCATGATTCAAGATTCAATTCATGATTCATGATTCAATTCATGATTCATGATTCATGATTAATGATTCAATTCATGATTCATGATTCATGATTCAATTCATGATTCATGACTCGATTCATGATTCATGATTCATGATTCAATTCATGATTCATGATTTATGATTCAATTCATGATTCATGATTCATGATTCATGATTCAATTCATGATTCATAATTCAAGATTCATGATTCATGATTTGAATCATGATTCATGATTCAATTCATGATTCATGATTCATGATTTATGATTCAATTCATGATTCATGATTCAATTAATGATTCATGATTCATGATTTAATTCATGATTAATGATTAATGATTCATGATTCATGATTAATGATTCATGATTCGATTCATGATTCATGATTCAATTCATGATTCATGATTCATGATTCATGATTCAATTCATGATTCATGATTCATGATTCATGATTCAATTCATGATTCATGATTCATGAATCATGATTTATGATTCAATTCATGATTCATGATTCATGATTCATGATTCAATTCATGATTCATGATTCAATTCATGATTCATGAATCATGATTCAATTCATGATGCATAATTCATGATTCATGATTCAATTCATGATTCATGATTCATGATTCATGATTCATAATTTATGATTCAATTCATGATTCATGATTCATGATTTATGATTCAATTCATGATTCATGATTCATTATTCAATTCATGATTCATAATTCATGATTCATGATTCAATTCATGATTCATAATTCATGATTCATGATTCATGATTTGATTCATGATTCATGATTCAATTCATGATTCATGATTCATGATTCATGATTTATGATTCGATTCATGATTCATGATTCAATTAATGATTCATGATTCATGATTCAATTCATGATTCATGATTCATGAATCATGATTTATGATTCGATTCATGATTCATGATTTATGATTCATGATTCAATTCATGATTCATGATTCAATTCATGATTCATGATTCAAGATTCATGATTCAATTCATGATTCATGATTCATGAATCATGATTTATGATTCAATTCATGATTCATGATTCATAATTCATGATTCAATTCATGATTCATGATTCATGATTCAAGATTCATGATTCAATTCATGATTCATGATTCGATTTATGATTCATGATTCATGATTCAATTCATGATTCATGAATCATGATTCAATTCATGATGCATAATTCATGATTCATGATTCAATTCATGATTCATGATTCATGATTCATGATTCATAATTTATGATTCAATTCATGATTCATGATTCATGATTTATGATTCGATTCATGATTCATGATTCATGATTCATGATTCATGATTCAATTCTTGATTCATAATTCATGATTCATGATTCAATTCATTATTCATAATTCATGATTCATGATTCATGATTCAATTCATGATTCATGATTCAATTCATGATTCATGATTCATAATTCATGATTCATGATTCAATTAATGATTCATGATTCATGATTCAATTCATGATTCATGATTCATGATTTAATTCATGATTAATGATTAATGATTAATGATTCATGATTCGATTCATGATTCATGATTCATGAATCATGATTTATGATTCGATTCATGATTCATGATTTATGATTCAATTCATGAATTATGATTCATGATTCAATTCATGATTCATGATTCAAGATTCATGATTCAATTCATGATTCATGATTCATGAATCATGATTTATGATTCAATTCATGATTCATGATTCATGATTCATGATTCATTTCATGATTCATGATTCAATTCATGATTCATGATTCAAGATTCATGATTCAATTCATGATTCATGATTCGATTTATGATTCATGATTCATGATTCAATTCATGATTCATGAATCATGATTCAATTCATGATGCATAATTCATGATTCATGATTCAATTCATGATTCATGATTCATGATTCATGATTCATAATTTATGATTCAATTAATGATTCATTATTCATGATTCATGATTCATGATTTATGATTCAATTCATGATTCATGATTCATGATTCATGATTCAATTCATGATTCATAATTCATGATTCATGATTCAATTCATGATTCATAATTCATGATTCATGATTCATGATTTGATTCATGATTCATGATTCAATTCATGATTCATGATTCATGATTCATGATTCATGATTTATAATTCGATTCATGATTCATGATTCAATTAATGATTCATGATTCATGATTCAATTCATGATTCATGATTCATGATTTAATTCATGATTAATGATTAATGATTCATGATTCATGATTCGATTCATGATTCATGATTCAATTCATGATTCATGATTCATGATTCATGATTCATGATTTATGATTCGATTCATGATTCATAATTCAATTAATGTTTCATGATTCATGATTCAACATGATTCATGATTCATGATTTAATTCATGATTAATGATTAACGATTCATGATTCATGATTCGATTCATGATTCATGATTCATGATTCATGATTCAATTAATGATTCATGATTCATGATTCAATTCATGATTCATGATTCATGATTCATGATTCATGATTAATGATTCATGATTCAATTCAGGATTCATGATTCGATTCATGATTCATGATTCATGATTCAATTCATGATTCATGATTCATGATTTAATTCATGATTAATGATTAATGATTCATGATTCATGATTAATGATTCATGATTCGATTCATGATTCATGATTCGATTCATGATTCATGATTCGATTCATGATTCATGATTCATGATTCATGATTCATGATTTAATTCATAATTCATGATTAATGATTCATGATTCAAGATTCAATTCATGATTCATGATTCAATTCATGATTCATGATTCATGATTAATGATTCAATTCATGATTCATGATTCATGATTCAATTCATGATTCATGACTCGATTCATGATTCATGATTCAATGCATGATTCATGATTTATGATTCAATTCATGATTCATGATTCATGATTCATGATTCAATTCATGATTCATAATTCAAGATTCATGATTCATAATTTATGATTCAATTCATGATTCATGATTCAATTAATGATTCATGATTCATGATTTAATTCATGATTAATGATTAATGATTCATGATTCATGATTAATGATTCATGATTCGATTCATGATTCATGATTCAATTCATGATTCATGATTCATGATTCATGATTCAATTCATGATTCATGATTCATGATTCATGATTCAATTCATGATTCATGATTCATGAATCATGATTTATGATTCAATTCATGATTCATGATTCATGATTCATGATTCAATTCATGATTCATGATTAAATTCATGATTCATGATTCATGATTCAATTCATGATTCATGATTCGATTTATGATTCATGATTCATGATTCAATTCATGATTCATGAATCATGATTCAATTCATGATGCATAATTCATGATTCATGATTCAATTCATGATTCATGATTCATGATTCATAATTTATGATTCAATTCATGATTCATGATTCATGATTTATGATTCAATTCATGATTCATGATTCATGATTCAATTCATGATTCATAATTCATGATTCATGATTCAATTCATGATTCATTATTCATGATTTGATTCATGATTCATGATTCAATTCATGATTCATGATTCATGATTCAATTCATGATTCATGATTCATGATTTAATTCATGATTAATGATTAATGATTCATGATTCATGATTCGATTCATGATTCATGATTCAATTCATGATTCATGATTCATGATTCATGATTTATGATTCGATTCATGATTCATGATTCAATTAATGATTCATGATTCATGATTCATGATTCATGATTTATGATTCGATTTATGATTCATGATTCAATTAATGATTCATGATTCATGATTCAATTCATGATTCATGATTCATGATTTAATTCATGATTAATGATTCATGATTCATGATTCATGATTCGATTCATGATTCATGATTCAATTCATGATTCATGATTCATGATTCATGATTTATGATTCGATTCATGATTCATGATACAATTAATGATTCATGATTCATGATTCAATTCATGATTCATGATTCATGATTTAATTCATGATTAATGATTAATGATTCATGATTCATGATTCGATTCATGATTCATGATTCAATTCATGATTCATGATTCATGAATCATGATTTATGATTCGATTCATGATTCATGATTTATGATTCATGATTCAATTCATGATTCATGATTCATGATTCATGATTCAATTCATGATTCATGATTCAAGATTCATGATTCAATTCATGATTCATGATTCATGAATCATGATTTATGATTCAATTCATGATTCATGATTCATGATTCATGATTCAATTCATGATTCATTATTAAATTCATGATTCATGATTCAAGATTCATGATTCAATTCATGATTCATGATTCGATTTATGATTCATGATTCATGATTCAATTCATGATTCATGAATCATGATTCAATTCATGATGCATAATTCATGATTCATGATTCAATTCATGATTCATGATTCATGATTCATGATTCATAATTTATGATTCAATTCATGATTCATGATTCATGATTCATGATTCATGATTCATGATTTATGATTCGATTCATGATTCATAATTCATGATTCATGATTCAATTCATGATTCATAATTCATGATTCATGATTCATGATTCAATTCATGATTCATGATTCAATTCATGATTCATGATTCATGATTCATGATTCATGATTTATGATTCGATTTATGATTCATGATTCAATTAATGATTCATGATTCATGATTCAATTCATGATTCATGATTCATGATTTAATTCATGATTAATGATTAATGATTCATGATTCATGATTCGATTCATGATTCATGATTCAATTCATGATTCATGATTCATGATTCATGATTCATGATTTATGATTCGATTCATGATTCATGATTCAATTAATGATTCATGATTCATGATTCAATTCATGATTCATGATTCATGATTTAATTCATGATTAATGATTAACGATTCATGATTCATGATTCGATTCATGATTCATGATTCATGATTCATGATTCAATTCATGATTCATGATTCATGATTTAATTCATGATTAATGATTCATGATTCATAATTCATGATTAATGATTCATGATTCGATTCATGATTCATGATTCGATTCATGATTCATGATTCATGATTCAATTCATGATTCATGATTCATGATTTAATTCATGATTAATGATTCATGATTCATGATTAATGATTCATGATTCGATTCATGATTCATGATTCGATTCATGATTCATGATTCAAATTATGATTCATGATTCATGATTAATGATTCAATTCATGATTCATGATTCATGAATCAATTCATGATTCATGACTCGATTCATGATTCATGATTCATGATTCAATTCATGATTCATGATTTATGATTCAATTCATGATTCATGATTCATGATTCATGATTCATGATTCAATTCATGATTCATAATTCATGATTCATGATTCATGATTTGAATCATGATTCATGATTCAATTCATGATTCATGATTCATGATTTATGATTCAATTCATGATTCATGATTCAATTAATGATTCATGATTCATGATTTAATTCATGATTAATGATTAATGATTCATGATTCATGATTAATGATTCATGATACGATTCATGATTCATGATTAAATTCATGATTCATGATTCAAGATTCATGATTCAATTCATGATTCATGATTCGATTTATGATTCATGATTCATGATTCAATTCATGATTCATGAATCATGATTCAATTCATGATGCATAATTTATGATTCATGATTCAATTCATGATTCATGATTCATGATTCATGATTCATAATTTATGATTCAATTCATGATTCATGATTCATGATTCATGATTCATGATTTATGATTCAATTCATGATTCATGATTCATGATTCATGATTCAATTCATGATTCATAATTCATGATTCATGATTCAATTCATGTTTCATAATTCATGATTCATGATTCATGATTTGATTCATGATTCATGATTCAATTCATGATTCATGATTCATGATTCATGATTCATGATTTATGATTCGATTCATGATTCATGATTCAATTAATGATTTATGATTCATGATTCAATTCATGATTCATGATTCATGATTTAATTCATGATTAATGATTAATGATTCATGATTCATGATTCGATTAATGATTCATGATTCAATTCATGATTCATGATTCATGAATCATGATTTATGATTCGATTCATGATTCATGATTTATGATTCAATTCATGATTCATGATTCATGATTCATGATTCAATTCATGATTCATGATTCAAGATTCATGATTCAATTCATGATTCATGATTCATGAATCATGATTTATGATTCAATTCATGATTCATGATTCATGATTCAATTCATGATTCATGATTAAATTCATGATTCATGATTCAAGATTCATGATTCAATTGATGATTCATGATTCGATTTATGATTCATGATTCATGATTCAATTCATGATTCATGAATCATGATTCAATTCATGATGCATAATTCATGATTCATGATTCAATTCATGATTCATGATTCATGATTCATGATTCATAATTTATGATTCAATTCATGATTCATGATTCATGATTCATGATTTATGATTCAATTCATGATTCATGATTCATGATTCATGATTCAATTCATGATTCATAATTCATGATTCATGATTCAATTCATGATTCATAATTCATGATTCATGATTCATGATTTGATTCATGATTCATGATTCAATTCATGATTCATGATTCATGATTCATGATTCATGATTTATGATTCGATTCATGATTCATGATTCAATTAATGATTCATGATTCATGATTCAATTCATGATTCATGATTCATGATTTAATTCATGATTAATGATTAATGATTCATGATTCATGATTCGATTCATGATTCATGATTCAATTCATGATTTATGATTCATGATTAATGATTAACGATTCATGATTCATGATTCATGATTCATGATTCATGATTCAATTCATGATTCATGATTCATGATTTAATTCATGATTAATGATTAATGATTCATGATTCATGATTAATGATTCATGATTCGATTCATGATTCATGATTCGATTCATGATTCATGATTCATGATTCATGATTCAATTCATGATTCATGATTCATGATTTAATTCATGATTAATGATTAATGATTCATGATTCATGATTAATGATTCATGATTCGATTCATGATTCATGATTCAATTCATGATTCATGATTCATGATTCATGATTTATGATTCGATTCATGACTCATGATTCAATTAATGATTCATGATTCATGATTCAATTCATGATTCATGATTCATGATTTAATTCATGATTAATGATTAATGATTCATGATTCATGATTCGATTCATGATTCATGATTCAATTCATGATTCATGATTCATGATTCATGATTCATGATTCATGATTCATGATTTATGATTCGATTCATGATTCATGATTCAATTAATGATTCATGATTCATGATTCAATTCATGATTCATGATTTAATTCATGATTAATGATTAACGATTCATGATTCATGATTCATGATTCATGATTCATGATTCAATTCATGATTCATGATTCATGATTTAATTCATGATTAATGATTAATGATTCATGATTCATGATTAATGATTCATGATTCGATTCATGATTCATGATTCGATTCATGATTCATGATTCATGATTCATGATTCAATTCATGATTCATGATTCATGATTTAATTCATGATTAATGATTAATGATTCATGATTCATGATTAATGATTCATGATTCGATTCATGATTCATGATTCAATTCATGATTCATGATTCGATTCATGATTTATGATTCATGATTCATGATTCATGATTTATGATTCGATTCATGATTCATGATTCAATTAATGATTCATGATTCATGATTCAATTCATGATTCATGATTCATGATTTAATTCATGATTAATGATTAACGATTCATGATTCATGATTCATGATTCATGATTCATGATTCAATTCATGATTCATGATTCATGATTTAATTCATGATTAATGATTAATGATTCATGATTCATGATTAATGATTCATGATTCGATTCATGATTCATGATTCGATTCATGATTCATGATTCGATTCATGATTCATGATTCATGATTCATGATTCAATTCATGATTCATGATTCATGATTTAATTCATGATTAATGATTAATGATTCATGATTCATGATTAATGATTCATGATTCGATTCATGATTCATGATTCGATTCATGATTCATGATTCGATTCATGATTCATGATTTAATTCATAATTCATGATTAATGATTCATGATTCAAGATTCAATTCATGATTCATGATTCAATTCATGATTCATGATTCATGATTAATGATTCAATTCATGATTCATGATTCATGATTCAATTCATGATTCATGACTCGATTCATGATTCATGATTCATGATTCAATTCATGATTCATGATTTATGATTCAATTCATGATTCATGATTCATGATTCATGATTCATGATTCAATTCATGATTCATAATTCATGATTCATGATTCATGATTCATGATTTGAATCATGATTCATGATTCAATTCATGATTCATGATTCATGATTTATGATTCAATTCATGATTCATGATTCAATTAATGATTCATGATTCATGATTTAATTCATGATTAATGATTAATGATTCATGATTCATGATTAATGATTCATGATTCGATTCATGATTCATGATTCGATTCATGATTCATGATTCGATTCATGATTCATGATTCATGATTCATGATTCATGATTTAATTCAGAATTCATGATTCATGATTCATGATTCAAGATTCAATTCATGATTCATGATTCAATTCATGATTCATGATTCATGATTAATGATTCAATTCATGATTCATGATTCATGATTCAATTCATGATTCATGATTCGATTCATGATTCATGAGTCAATTCATGATTCATGATTTATGATTCAATTCATGATTCATGATTCATGATTTAATTCATGATTAATGATTAACGATTCATGATTCATGATTCGATTCATGATTCATGATTCATGATTCATGATTTATGATTCGATTCATGATTCATGATTCAATTAATCATTCATGATTCATGATTCAATTCATGATTCATGATTCATGATTTAATTCATGATTAATGATTCATGATTCATGATTCATGATTCATGATTCATGATTCAATTCATGATTCATGATTCATGATTCATGATTCATGATTCATGATTCAATTAATGATTCATGATTCATGATTCATGATTCAATTCATGATTCATGATTCATGATTCATGATTCATGATTCAATTCATGATTAATGATTCATGATTCATGATTCATGATTCAATTAATGATTCGTGATTCATGATTTAACTCATGATTCATAATTCAATTCATGATTCATGATTCATGATTCATGATTTGATTCATGATTCATGATTCATGATTAATGATTCATGATTCGATTCATGATTCATGATTCATGATTCATGATTCATGATTCAATTCATGATTCATGATTCATTATTCAATTCATGATTCATGATTCATGATTAATGATTTGATTCATGATTCACGATTCAATTTATGATTCATGATTCATGATTCATGATTTATGATTCAATTCATAATTCATGATTCATGATTCGATTCATGATTCATGATTCATGACTCAATTCATAATTCATGATTCATGATTCGATTCATGATTCATGATTTATGATTCAATTCATGATTCATGATTCATGATTCATGATTCAATTCATGATTCATGATTCATGATTCATGATTCAATTCATGATTCATGATTCAATGTATGATTCATGATTCATGATTCAATTCATGATTCATGATTCATGATTCATGATTCATGATTCAATTCATGATTCATAATTCATGATTCATGATTCATGATTTGATTCATGATTCATGATTCAATTCATGATTCATGATTCATGATTCATGATTTATGATTCGATTCATGACTCATGATTCAATTAATGATTCATGATTCATGATTCAATTCATGATTCATGATTCATGATTTAATTCATGATTAATGATTAATGATTCATGATTCATGATTCGATTCATGATTCATGATTCAATTCATGATTCATGATTCATGATTCATGATTCATGATTCATGATTCATGATTTATGATTCGATTCATGATTCATGATTCAATTAATGATTCATGATTCATGATTCAATTCATGATTCATGATTTAATTCATGATTAATGATTAACGATTCATGATTCATGATTCATGATTCATGATTCATGATTCAATTCATGATTCATGATTCATGATTTAATTCATGATTAATGATTAATGATTCATGATTCATGATTAATGATTCATGATTCGATTCATGATTCATGATTCGATTCATGATTCATGATTCATGATTCATGATTCAATTCATGATTCATGATTCATGATTTAATTCATGATTAATGATTAATGATTCATGATTCATGATTAATGATTCATGATTCGATTCATGATTCATGATTCAATTCATGATTCATGATTCATGATTCATGATTTATGATTCATGATTCATGATTTAATTCATAATTCATGATTAATGATTCATGATTCAAGATTCAATTCATGATTCATGATTCAATTCATGATTCATGATTCATGATTAATGATTCAATTCATGATTCATGATTCATGATTCAATTCATGATTCATGACTCGATTCATGATTCATGATTCATGATTCAATTCATGATTCATGATTTATGATTCAATTCATGATTCATGAATTATGATTCATAATTCATGATTCAATTCATGATTCATAATTCATGATTCATGATTCATGATTTGAATCATGATTCATGATTCAATTCATGATTCATGATTCATGATTTATGATTCAATTCATGATTTATGATTCAATTAATGATTCATGATTCATGATTTAATTCATGATTAATGATTAATGATTCATGATTCATGATTAATGATTCATGATTCGATTCATGATTCATGATTCGATTCATGATTCATGATTCGATTCATGATTCATGATTCATGATTCATGATTCATGATTCATGATTCATGATTTAATTCATAATTCATGATTCATGATTCATGATTCAAGATTCAATTCATGATTCATGATTCAATTCATGATTCATGATTCATGATTAATGATTCAATTCATGATTCATGATTCGATTCATGATTCATGATTCAATTCATGATTCATGATTTATGATTCAATTCATGATTCATGATTCATGATTTAATTCATGATGAATGATTAACGATTCATGATTCATGATTCGATTCATGATTCATGATTCATGATTCATGATTTATGATTCGATTCATGATTCATGATTCAATTAATCATTCATGATTCATGATTCAATTCATGATTCATGATTTATTTCATGATTAATGATTCATGATTCATGATTCATGATTCATGATTCATGATTCATGATTCGAATTATGATTCATGATTCATAATTTAATTCATGATTCATGATTCATGATTCAATTCATGATTCATGATTCATGATTCATGATTCATGATTCAATTAATGATTCATGATTCATGATTCGAATCCTGATTCAATTCATGATTCATGATTCGATTTATGATTCATGATTCATGATTTAATTCATGATTCATGATTCATGATTTAACTCATGATTCATAATTCAATTCATGATTCATGATTCATGATTCATGATTTATGATTTGATTCATGATTCTTGATTCATGATTAATGATTCATGATTCGATTCATGATTCATGATTCATGATTCATGATTCATGATTCATGATTCATGATTCAATTCATGATTCATGATTCATGATTCAATTCATGATTCATGATTCATGATTAATGATTTGATCCATGATTCACGATTCAATTTATGATTCATGATTCATGATTCATGATTTATGATTCAATTCATAATTCATGATTCATGATTCGATTCATGATTCATGATTCATGACTCAATTCATGATTCATGATTCATGATTCGATTCATGATTCATGATTTATGATTCAATTCATGATTCATGATTCATGATTCAATTCATGATTCATGATTCAATGTATGATTCATGATTCATGATTCATGATTCATGATTCAATTCATGATTCATGATTCAATGTATGATTCATGATTCATGATTCATGATTCAATTCATGATTCATGATTCAATGTATGATTCATGATTCATGATTCAATTCATGATTCATGATTCAATTCATGATTCATTATTCATGATTAATGATTTGATTCATGATTCAAGATTCAATTCATGATTCGTGATTTATGATTCATGATTCAATTCATGATTCAATTCATGATTCATTATTCATAATTTAATTCATGATTCATGATTTGATTCATGATTCATGATTCAATTTATGATTCATGATTCATGATTCAATTCATGATTCATGATTCAATTCATGATTCATTATTCATGATTCATGATTCAATTCATGATTCGATTCATGATTCAATGTATGATTCACGATTCATGATTCAATGTATGATTCATGATTCATGATTCAATTAATGATTCATGATTTAAATAATGATTCATGACTCAATTCATGATTCGATTCATGATTCACGATTCATGATTCAATGTATGATTCATGATTCATGATTCAATTAATGATTCATGATTTAAATAATGATTCATGACTCAATTCATGATTCGATTCATGATTCAATTCATGATTCATGATTCGATTCCTGATTCAATTCATGATTCATCATTCAATTCATGATTCATGATTCATCATTCAATTCATTATTCATGATTCTATTCATGATTTATGATTCAATTCATGATTGAATTCAGGATTCATCATTCAATTCATGATTCATGATTCAATTCATGATTCATGATTCAATTCATGATTCATGATTCATGATTCAAGATTCAATTCATGATTCATGATTCAATTCATGATTCATGATTCATGATTTATGATTCATGCTTAATGATTCAATTCATGACTCATGATTCAATTCATGATTCATGATTCGATTCATGATTCATTATTCATGATTCATGATTTATGATTCAATTCATGATTCATGATTCATGATTTATGATTCAATTAATGATTCATGATTCATGATTCATGATTCATGATTCAATTCATGATTCATAATTCATGATTCATGATTCATGATTTGATTTATGATTCATGATTCAATTCATGATTCATGATTCATGATTCATGATTCATGATTTATGATTCAATTCATGATTCATGATTCAATTAATGATTCATGATTCATGATTCAATTCATGATTAATGATTCATGATTCAATTCATGATTCATGATTCAAGATTCATGATTTATGATTCAATTCATGATTCATGATTCAATTAATGATTCATGATTCATGATTCAATTCATGATTAATGATTCATGATTCAATTCATGATTCATGATTCATGATTCGATTCATGATTCATGATTCATGATTTAATTCATGATTCATGATTCATGATTCATGATTCATGATTCATGATTCAATTCATGATTCATAATTCATGATTCATGATTTGATTCATGATTTGATTCATGATTCATGATTCAATTCATGATTCATGATTCATGATTTATGATTCAATTCATGATTCATGATTCAATTAATGATTAATGATTCATGATTCGATTCATGATTCATGATTCAATTCATGATTCATGATTCATGAATTATGATTTATGATTTGATTCATGATTCATGATTTATGATTCAATTCATGATTCATGATTCATGATTCAATTCATGATTCATAATTCATGATTCATGATTCATGATTTGATTCATGATTTATGATTCAATTCATGATTCATGATTCATGATTCATGATTTATGATTCGATTCATGATTCATGATTCAATTAATCATTCATGATTCATAATTCAATTCATGATTCATGATTCATGATTTAATTCATGATTAATGATTCATGATTCATGATTCATGATTCATGATTAATGATTCATGATTCGAATTATGATTCATGATTCATAATTATTTCATGATTCATGATTCATGATTCAATTAATGATTCATGATTCATGATTCATGATTTATGATTCAATTAATGATTCATGATTCATGATTCGAATCCTGATTCAATTCATGATTCATGATTCGATTTATGATTCATGATTCATGATTTAATTCATGATTCGTGATTCATGATTTAACTCATGATTCATAATTCAATTCATGATTCATGATTCATGATTCATGATTCATGATTTGATTCATGATTCATGATTCATGATTCAATTCATGATTCATAATTCATGATTCATGATTTGATTCATGATTTGATTCATGATTCATGATTCAATTCATGATTCATGATTCATGATTTATGATTCAATTCATGATTCATGATTCAATTAATGATTAATGATTCATGATTCGATTCATGATTCATGATTCAATTCATGATTCATGATTCATGAATTATGATTTATGATTTGATTCATGATTCATGATTTATGATTCAATTCATGATTCATGATTCATGATTCAATTCATGATTCATAATTCATGATTCATGATTCATGATTTGATTCATGATTTATGATTCAATTCATGATTCATGATTCATGATTCATGATTTATGATTCGATTCATGATTCATGATTCAATTAATCATTCATGATTCATAATTCAATTCATGATTCATGATTCATGATTTAATTCATGATTAATGATTCATGATTCATGATTCATAATTCATGATTAATGATTCATGATTCGAATTATGATTCATGATTCATAATTATTTCATGATTCATGATTCATGATTCAATTAATGATTCATGATTCATGATTCATGATTTATGATTCAATTAATGATTCATGATTCATGATTCGAATCCTGATTCAATTCATGATTCATGATTCGATTTATGATTCATGATTCATGATTTAATTCATGATTCGTGATTCATGATTTAACTCATGATTCATAATTCAATTCATGATTCATGATTCATGATTCATGATTCATGATTTGATTCATGATTCATGATTCATGATTAATGATTCATGATTCGATTCATGATTCATGATTCATGATTCATGATCATAATTCAATTCATGAATTATGATTCATGATTCAATTCATGATTCATGATTCATGATTAATGATTTGATTCATGATTCATGATTCAATTCATGATTCATGATTCATGATTCATGATTTATGATTCAATTCATAATTCATGATTCATGATTCGATTCATGATTCATGATTCATGACTCAATTCATGATTCATGATTCATGATTCATGATTCGATTCATGATTCATGATTTATGATTCAATTCATGATTCATGATTCATGATTCATGATTCAATTCATGATTCATGATTCATGATTCGATTCATGATTCAA
>NW_027446626.1:0-50302 GCF_038048845.1 Mixophyes fleayi | reverse complement strand
TAAACGATGGAGAGGACTCCAGGGACCCTAACTTCACCTCTCCAGAACTAGTTAGGGCCTGGCATTTCCCGATCTCTTAGGGCAAGAGCTGAGCATATGCGTGGAATCAGCACAATAGATACAGAGTCTATTCTTTACTCTTCGTCTCCTCTCCTCTGAAGATAATTTGGAACGTCCTATCTCCATGGGAATCACAGAGGATGGAGCTGGACGAAATTGAGGGTTTGAACGAAGAGGTGCTTTGACAGCCGTTGTTTTCTCAGACTCTCTTTCACGAAATCTCATATCTACACGATGGCAAAGAGAGATCAAATCTTCTAGTGACGAAGGAAGCTCTTGGGTAGTCAGTGCATCTTTAATTTTATCGGAGAGCCCCTGCCAGAAGGCGGCAACTAATGCTTCAGTGTTCCACTGAAGTTCAGAGGCTAGGATCCTAAATTGAATGACATACTGTCCTACTGTATGGGAGCCTTGTCGCAAACGAAGAATGCTGGAAGCAGCGGAAGTCACACGACCTGGTTCATCGAACACACTTCGGAACGTGGAAATGAATTTGGCACTATCTTGTAGAATTGGATCGTTTCTCTCCCACAGAGGGGAGGCCCAAGCCAGGGCTTGTCCAGAAAACAATGAGATAAGATAGGCCACTCTGGAACGATGGGTAGAAAAATTTTGAGGTTGGAGTTCAAAATGGACTGAACATTGGTTAAGGAAACCTCTACAAGTTTTGGGGTCCCCGTCATATTTTGACGGAGTAGGCAGGTGAAGCGTAGGAGCTGTAGACACCTGGGATGGCACTGGGGAAACGGAGGCAAGCACAGGAGCTTCAATATTAGCTGTAACAGTCTGTCCAGATGTTCCTTGGGAGGTTAACGATTGGTAACATTGAAGTAACAGCTGTTGGCGAGCATCCTGTTGCTCCACACGGCTGACCAGATGCTGCAGCATCTCCTTAGCGGTAGGTTCCGTATCTGGGTCTGTCATGGCCTGATCTTACTGTCACGGGCACTAGGAGTCTTTACCCAGGGATCACCAGGTGATAGGCTTACCAGAGCAGTATAGGTGGTAATATGGTACTCTGGTAGCAGGGTGATCACGGAACAGGAAATAGCAGGTGATGAGATGCTCAGGAAAGTCTATGACTAGCAGCACTGGCAATATGGAGGTAGTAATACACGAGGAACTGTATGGACAAAGGACACGTGAAGGTAGTCAGTGGTCTGCGGTAGCAAGTTGTACCACTGCTATAGTGAGGAGGAATGTCCAACAGAAACGAGGGGGTGATGAGAGTCAGCGGTCTGCAGATAGCAAGTTGTACCGCTGTCTGAGTGAAGGAGTGGAATCCAAGTGGAGGTATCCGGGTAGTCAGTGGTCTGCGATAGCAAGTTGTACCACTGCTATGTGAGAGGATACTGGAACAGGTGATACAGGAAACAGGGATCAGTGGTCTGCCTTCAGCAAGTTGTACCACTGAATATATATGTGAGGAGGTGCACGGGGAGAGACTGCAACACAAGATATACACGGGCACCTTGACTTTGAACCACAGTGATATGCACAATATAAATGTATAGATGACTGAACAATACTGCCAATATAGAAAGTCTCTTGAAGTAGTCCAGCATAAGATAACACAGTCAATGATGGCAATAGACTCAGCGGATAGCACACTCCAGAGGAGAACCAACACAGTCCAGCAAGGTATGCAATACACAGCACAGTCAATGAGAAGTATGCATACCGTGGTTCAGGAGGCAGTCAGACAGGAGTGCAGAGATACCTGAACGGCAGGAGGCCGGCAGGATGCGAAGTCCCTGGATGGGTGAAGCGGTGGTCTAGTAGGTGCAGCGCACGGGTAGGTAGACCAGCAGGGAACACAGGAAAGCGTGGAGAGCGGATCAGCAGTAGATGGATGAGTAGTGCTGAGGAGTAGCAGCAGCGGGTCTCTGCGGGAACACGGAGGTAGCCAATAGCAACCAGCAGGTGCAGTAACGATGGGACACGGGAGAGCAGAGTTGAACAGGCACTGTTGATCACGGAGAATAGCGGGTAGCAATAGTGGAGGCAGACTCAAGGAAACACGGGAGCGTTGACAAGGACTGAAGACTGAAGCGCACAGAGGCAGCGGATAGGAATCAGCCAAACAGTCACGATGAAACACAGACGGGTTGCAGGTTGAAGACTGTAGTGCACGGAGGCAGCGGATAGGAATCAGCTAGCAGTCACGATGATGAAACACAGACGAGTTGCAGGTTGAAGACTGTAGTGCACGGAGGCAGCGGATAGGAATCAGCTAGCAGTCACGATGATGAAACACAGACGAGTTGCAGGTTGAAGACTGTAGTGCACGGAGGCAGCGGATAGGCATCAGCTAACAGTCCCAATAATAAATGGTAGAGTAGAAGTGGTTAGAAGACTGTAGTGCACGGAGGCAGCGGATAGGAATCAGCTCACAGTCACGATGATACAGTAGATGGTAGAAGTGGTATGGGAACCACAGTAGGAGAAGTGGTTTGAAGACTGTAGTGCACGGAGGCAGCGGATAGGAATCAGCTCACAGTCACGATGATACAGTAGATGGTAGAAGTGGTATGGGAACCACAGTAGTAGAAGTGGTTTGGAAACCACAGAGGTAGAAGTGGTTTGGAAACCACAGGAATCAGCTGGGCTGAATAAACGAGGAAACACAGGAACACCTTCAGAGACTCATGGGGAATGAGACTCCAAGATCAGGCAACGTGGTGTTGACCACAGGTGCTTAATATAGGGAGGTTGCCTGATCTGCCAATTAAGTTAAAGGAACATACACTGAAGGTTTGGAAAGGGCTGCGCATGCGCAGTCCCTCAGGATAGAGGACGTCCACGGTTCCTAATAGTCCGGGAAGAAGCACTCACAGTCCGGTGAGTGACAGTACCCCCCCTTTTAAAGGTGGGCACAGAACGCCTGGAACCGGGCTTGTCCGGATTTTTGGAATAAAACTTCTTCAGAAGGGCAGGAGCATTAAGATCTTCAGCTTTGATCCATGAACGCTCTTCAGGACCAAAGCCCTTCCAATGAACGAGGAAACGGAGGACTCCTCGCGAAATTTTTGCATCCAATACCTCAGTAATCTCGAAATCCTCCTCCTGATGAACTTGAACTGGCTGCGGTGCTGAGGGAGGAGTCGAGAAACGATTGATAATAAGAGGTTTGAGTAAGGACACATGGAAGGCATTGGAAATCCGAAGATTCTTAGGAAGAAGAAGTTTAACACATACTGGATTGATAACTTGAATGATCCTATATGGACCAATAAAACGAGGGGCGAATTTCATAGATGGAACCTTCAAACGAATATTTTTGGTAGATAACCAAACCCGATCTCCAATTTTTAGTGGTGGAATAGCCCGCCTCTTCTTATCTGCGAAAGACTTATATTTGTTAGATGTCTTCTTTAAACAGGTTTTGACCTGAGACCAGATATTTTTGAAGGTCTGACAAGCAGTCTCCACAGCAGGAACTTGGGTGGGTGGGAGGGCAGGAAATTCCGGAAAAGACGGATGGTGACCGTAAACCACAAAGAATGGAGTTTTGGATGATGACTCATGGTACATGTTGTTATGGGCGAATTCAGCCCAAGGGAGCAATTCTACCCAGTTGTCTTGGTTGGCTGAAGAGAACATCCTAATAAAAGTCTCAAGATCTTGATTGACTCGTTCCGTTTGTCCGTTAGATTGCGGATGGTACGATGATGAGAGTGCTAATCGTATGCCCAAGGTTTTACAAAGGGCCCGCCAGAATCTGGAAACGAATTGTACTCCTCTATCTGACACAATCTCAGACGGACATCCATGGATGCGGAAGATTTCTTTAATGAAATGTTCAGCCAGAGTAGACGAGGAAGGTAAACCGGACTGAGGGACGAAATGAGCCATCTTCGAAAATCTGTCTACCACTACCCAAATAGTATTGTGATTCTTACTTGGTGGCAAATCAGTAACGAAATCCATACTAATATGGGTCCAAGGTTTGGACGGAATGGGTAGTGGTCGCAGCAACCCTGCTGGAGTTCTGCGGGAGGATTTGAACTGAGAACATAAATCACAGGAAGCAATAAACTCTTTGACGTCTCTCCTCATTGAAGGCCACCAGTAACTTCGAGAGAGAATCTCAAAGGTCTTGTGTTCACCGGCGTGTCCGGAAAAACGAGAGGCATGGAACCACGAAAGGATTTTCCTCCTCAGAGTAGGAGGCACGAGGGTCTTCCCAAATGGTAGCATTTTGGTGGATGAAGCAGCCAGAGAAATACATTTGGGGTCTAGAATAGCATGGTTGGGAACCTCTTCTACATCAGAGGACGTCACCAAAGCTCGAGATAGAGCGTCAGCTTTCTTGTTCTTAGCGGCTGGTTTGAAGGTTATAATTAATTCAAAACGGGAAAAGAAAAGAGACCATCTTGCTTGACGAGGGTTCAAGCATTGAGCAGATTGCAAATATGACAAGTTCTTATGATCCGTGAAGATCGTCACCGGATGGCGAGCTCCTTCCAACAAGTATCTCCATTCCTCCAATGCAGCTTTGATGGCCAGCAACTCCTTGTCCCCGATAGTATAGTTTTTCTCTGCGGGCAGAAGACCCCGAGAATAGAAGGCACAAGGATGTAATTTTTGTTGCTCCGAGCGTTGGGAGAGAATGGCTCCTAAGCCCACATTAGAGGCATCTACTTCTAGGAAGAAGGGAAGTGTCACATCAGGCTGTCGAAGAATGGGAGCAGACGAGAAGGACTCTTTGAGAATTTGAAAGGCTTGGAGAGCCTCAGATGACCATTGCTTAGTATTAGCCCCTTTCCGAGTTAGGGCCACAATAGGAGATGCAATGGATGAAAAGTCTTGAATGAAGCGTCTATAGTAATTGGCAAAACCTAAAAAACGCTGGATGGCACGAAGAGTAGTTGGCTGAGGCCAATGTAGTACAGCATTTACTTTGTCTGGATCCATCTTCAGGCCAACTCCGGAAACTATATACCCCAAGAATGGAATCTGGGGTAATTCGAATGAACATTTTTCCAATTTACAGAACAATGAGTTTTTCCGTAGTCTGGAGAGGACCTCTGCCACATGTTGGTGATGAGAAGGCAGGTCCTGTGAGAAGATCAATATGTCGTCCAGGTAGACAACGACACATACATATAATAAGTCCCGAAAGATCTCATTGATGAAACCCTGGAAAACAGCGGGGGCATTACACAGCCCGAAGGGCATTACTAAATATTCGTAATGCCCATCTCTGGTGTTGAACGCGGTCTTCCATTCGTCACCGGAACGGATTCTAATTAAATTGTAGGCACCACGAAGATCCAACTTAGTAAATATCCGAGCTCCCTTGATGCGATCAAATAGCTCAGTGATCAGCGGAATGGGATACCGATTCTTGATAGTAATGGCGTTGAGTCCACGAAAATCTATACAAGGGCGTAATGATCCATCCTTCTTTTTGACGAAGAAGAACCCAGCTCCAGCGGGAGAGGTGGAAGGTCGAATGAAGCCGCGCTGGAGATTCTCCTGTATGTACTCAGATGTGGCTTGAGTTTCAGGTAACGAGAGAGGATAGACCCGGCCCCTGGGAGGAGTCTTGCCAGGTAGAAGGTCGATCGGACAATCCCAAGAACGATGAGGAGGAAGACGTTCAGACTGAGCTTTATCAAACACATCGGCAAATGAAGCATACTGAGGAGGGAGTCCCGGGGAGGAATATGCGATGGAAGATTGCTGTACTTTAAGAGGAATAACTTGAGAAAGACAACGCTGGTGACATTCAGACCCCCAAGACATAACTTGAGGAGTGCGCCAGTCAATCTGGGGAGAGTGACACTGAAGCCATGGAAGGCCTAAGACAATCGGACTTGTCGTAACTGGAAGAATTAAAAACGAAATTTCTTCATGGTGTAGTGCACCAATCTGAAGGGTTACTGGAGACGTACTCTGGGTGATGAGACCGTTGATGAGACGTGATCCATCTATAGCCGTCACAGTAATGGGTGTTTTTAAAGTGATCACTGGTAGGGACCATTGATTCACTAGTGATTTAGAAATGAAATTTCCTGCTGCTCCGGAATCAATCAATGCCTGGGACTCAAAGGATTTGGTAGCAAAGGAGATCGTAACCTCAAAAGCGCAGACTTTAGATTTCATAAACGATGGAGAGGACTCCAGGGACCCTAACTTCACCTCTCCAGAACTAGTTAGGGCCTGGCATTTCCCGATCTCTTAGGGCAAGAGCTGAGCATATGCGTGGAATCAGCACAATAGATACAGAGTCTATTCTTTACTCTTCGTCTCCTCTCCTCTGAAGATAATTTGGAACGTCCTATCTCCATGGGAATCACAGAGGATGGAGCTGGACGAAATTGAGGGTTTGAACGAAGAGGTGCTTTGACAGCCGTTGTTTTCTCAGACTCTCTTTCACGAAATCTCATATCTACACGATGGCAAAGAGAGATCAAATCTTCTAGTGACGAAGGAAGCTCTTGGGTAGTCAGTGCATCTTTAATTTTATCGGAGAGCCCCTGCCAGAAGGCGGCAACTAATGCTTCAGTGTTCCACTGAAGTTCAGAGGCTAGGATCCTAAATTGAATGACATACTGTCCTACTGTATGGGAGCCTTGTCGCAAACGAAGAATGCTGGAAGCAGCGGAAGTCACACGACCTGGTTCATCGAACACACTTCGGAACGTGGAAATGAATTTGGCACTATCTTGTAGAATTGGATCGTTTCTCTCCCACAGAGGGGAGGCCCAAGCCAGGGCTTGTCCAGAAAACAATGAGATAAGATAGGCCACTCTGGAACGATGGGTAGAAAAATTTTGAGGTTGGAGTTCAAAATGGACTGAACATTGGTTAAGGAAACCTCTACAAGTTTTGGGGTCCCCGTCATATTTTGACGGAGTAGGCAGGTGAAGCGTAGGAGCTGTAGACACCTGGGATGGCACTGGGGAAACGGAGGCAAGCACAGGAGCTTCAATATTAGCTGTAACAGTCTGTCCAGATGTTCCTTGGGAGGTTAACGATTGGTAACATTGAAGTAACAGCTGTTGGCGAGCATCCTGTTGCTCCACACGGCTGACCAGATGCTGCAGCATCTCCTTAGCGGTAGGTTCCGTATCTGGGTCTGTCATGGCCTGATCTTACTGTCACGGGCACTAGGAGTCTTTACCCAGGGATCACCAGGTGATAGGCTTACCAGAGCAGTATAGGTGGTAATATGGTACTCTGGTAGCAGGGTGATCACGGAACAGGAAATAGCAGGTGATGAGATGCTCAGGAAAGTCTATGACTAGCAGCACTGGCAATATGGAGGTAGTAATACACGAGGAACTGTATGGACAAAGGACACGTGAAGGTAGTCAGTGGTCTGCGGTAGCAAGTTGTACCACTGCTATAGTGAGGAGGAATGTCCAACAGAAACGAGGGGGTGATGAGAGTCAGCGGTCTGCAGATAGCAAGTTGTACCGCTGTCTGAGTGAAGGAGTGGAATCCAAGTGGAGGTATCCGGGTAGTCAGTGGTCTGCGATAGCAAGTTGTACCACTGCTATGTGAGAGGATACTGGAACAGGTGATACAGGAAACAGGGATCAGTGGTCTGCCTTCAGCAAGTTGTACCACTGAATATATATGTGAGGAGGTGCACGGGGAGAGACTGCAACACAAGATATACACGGGCACCTTGACTTTGAACCACAGTGATATGCACAATATAAATGTATAGATGACTGAACAATACTGCCAATATAGAAAGTCTCTTGAAGTAGTCCAGCATAAGATAACACAGTCAATGATGGCAATAGACTCAGCGGATAGCACACTCCAGAGGAGAACCAACACAGTCCAGCAAGGTATGCAATACACAGCACAGTCAATGAGAAGTATGCATACCGTGGTTCAGGAGGCAGTCAGACAGGAGTGCAGAGATACCTGAACGGCAGGAGGCCGGCAGGATGCGAAGTCCCTGGATGGGTGAAGCGGTGGTCTAGTAGGTGCAGCGCACGGGTAGGTAGACCAGCAGGGAACACAGGAAAGCGTGGAGAGCGGATCAGCAGTAGATGGATGAGTAGTGCTGAGGAGTAGCAGCAGCGGGTCTCTGCGGGAACACGGAGGTAGCCAATAGCAACCAGCAGGTGCAGTAACGATGGGACACGGGAGAGCAGAGTTGAACAGGCACTGTTGATCACGGAGAATAGCGGGTAGCAATAGTGGAGGCAGACTCAAGGAAACACGGGAGCGTTGACAAGGACTGAAGACTGAAGCGCACAGAGGCAGCGGATAGGAATCAGCCAAACAGTCACGATGAAACACAGACGGGTTGCAGGTTGAAGACTGTAGTGCACGGAGGCAGCGGATAGGAATCAGCTAGCAGTCACGATGATGAAACACAGACGAGTTGCAGGTTGAAGACTGTAGTGCACGGAGGCAGCGGATAGGAATCAGCTAGCAGTCACGATGATGAAACACAGACGAGTTGCAGGTTGAAGACTGTAGTGCACGGAGGCAGCGGATAGGCATCAGCTAACAGTCCCAATAATAAATGGTAGAGTAGAAGTGGTTAGAAGACTGTAGTGCACGGAGGCAGCGGATAGGAATCAGCTCACAGTCACGATGATACAGTAGATGGTAGAAGTGGTATGGGAACCACAGTAGGAGAAGTGGTTTGAAGACTGTAGTGCACGGAGGCAGCGGATAGGAATCAGCTCACAGTCACGATGATACAGTAGATGGTAGAAGTGGTATGGGAACCACAGTAGTAGAAGTGGTTTGGAAACCACAGAGGTAGAAGTGGTTTGGAAACCACAGGAATCAGCTGGGCTGAATAAACGAGGAAACACAGGAACACCTTCAGAGACTCATGGGGAATGAGACTCCAAGATCAGGCAACGTGGTGTTGACCACAGGTGCTTAATATAGGGAGGTTGCCTGATCTGCCAATTAAGTTAAAGGAACATACACTGAAGGTTTGGAAAGGGCTGCGCATGCGCAGTCCCTCAGGATAGAGGACGTCCACGGTTCCTAATAGTCCGGGAAGAAGCACTCACAGTCCGGTGAGTGACAGTACCCCCCCCTTTTAAAGGTGGGCACAGAACGCCTGGAACCGGGCTTGTCCGGATTTTTGGAATAAAACTTCTTCAGAAGGGCAGGAGCATTAAGATCTTCAGCTTTGATCCATGAACGCTCTTCAGGACCAAAGCCCTTCCAATGAACGAGGAAACGGAGGACTCCTCGCGAAATTTTTGCATCCAATACCTCAGTAATCTCGAAATCCTCCTCCTGATGAACTTGAACTGGCTGCGGTGCTGAGGGAGGAGTCGAGAAACGATTGATAATAAGAGGTTTGAGTAAGGACACATGGAAGGCATTGGAAATCCGAAGATTCTTAGGAAGAAGAAGTTTAACACATACTGGATTGATAACTTGAATGATCCTATATGGACCAATAAAACGAGGGGCGAATTTCATAGATGGAACCTTCAAACGAATATTTTTGGTAGATAACCAAACCCGATCTCCAATTTTTAGTGGTGGAATAGCCCGCCTCTTCTTATCTGCGAAAGACTTATATTTGTTAGATGTCTTCTTTAAACAGGTTTTGACCTGAGACCAGATATTTTTGAAGGTCTGACAAGCAGTCTCCACAGCAGGAACTTGGGTGGGTGGGAGGGCAGGAAATTCCGGAAAAGACGGATGGTGACCGTAAACCACAAAGAACGGAGTTTTGGATGATGACTCATGGTACATGTTGTTATGGGCGAATTCAGCCCAAGGGAGCAATTCTACCCAGTTGTCTTGGTTGGCTGAAGAGAACATCCTAATAAAAGTCTCAAGATCTTGATTGACTCGTTCCGTTTGTCCGTTAGATTGCGGATGGTACGATGATGAGAGTGCTAATCGTATGCCCAAGGTTTTACAAAGGGCCCGCCAGAATCTGGAAACGAATTGTACTCCTCTATCTGACACAATCTCAGACGGACATCCATGGATGCGGAAGATTTCTTTAATGAAATGTTCAGCCAGAGTAGACGAGGAAGGTAAACCGGACTGAGGGACGAAATGAGCCATCTTCGAAAATCTGTCTACCACTACCCAAATAGTATTGTGATTCTTACTTGGTGGCAAATCAGTAACGAAATCCATACTAATATGGGTCCAAGGTTTGGACGGAATGGGTAGTGGTCGCAGCAACCCTGCTGGAGTTCTGCGGGAGGATTTGAACTGAGAACATAAATCACAGGAAGCAATAAACTCTTTGACGTCTCTCCTCATTGAAGGCCACCAGTAACTTCGAGAGAGAATCTCAAAGGTCTTGTGTTCACCGGCGTGTCCGGAAAAACGAGAGGCATGGAACCACGAAAGGATTTTCCTCCTCAGAGTAGGAGGCACGAGGGTCTTCCCAAATGGTAGCATTTTGGTGGATGAAGCAGCCAGAGAAATACATTTGGGGTCTAGAATAGCATGGTTGGGAACCTCTTCTACATCAGAGGACGTCACCAAAGCTCGAGATAGAGCGTCAGCTTTCTTGTTCTTAGCGGCTGGTTTGAAGGTTATAATTAATTCAAAACGGGAAAAGAAAAGAGACCATCTTGCTTGACGAGGGTTCAAGCATTGAGCAGATTGCAAATATGACAAGTTCTTATGATCCGTGAAGATCGTCACCGGATGGCGAGCTCCTTCCAACAAGTATCTCCATTCCTCCAATGCAGCTTTGATGGCCAGCAACTCCTTGTCCCCGATAGTATAGTTTTTCTCTGCGGGCAGAAGACCCCGAGAATAGAAGGCACAAGGATGTAATTTTTGTTGCTCCGAGCGTTGGGAGAGAATGGCTCCTAAGCCCACATTAGAGGCATCTACTTCTAGGAAGAAGGGAAGTGTCACATCAGGCTGTCGAAGAATGGGAGCAGACGAGAAGGACTCTTTGAGAATTTGAAAGGCTTGGAGAGCCTCAGATGACCATTGCTTAGTATTAGCCCCTTTCCGAGTTAGGGCCACAATAGGAGATGCAATGGATGAAAAGTCTTGAATGAAGCGTCTATAGTAATTGGCAAAACCTAAAAAACGCTGGATGGCACGAAGAGTAGTTGGCTGAGGCCAATGTAGTACAGCATTTACTTTGTCTGGATCCATCTTCAGGCCAACTCCGGAAACTATATACCCCAAGAATGGAATCTGGGGTAATTCGAATGAACATTTTTCCAATTTACAGAACAATGAGTTTTTCCGTAGTCTGGAGAGGACCTCTGCCACATGTTGGTGATGAGAAGGCAGGTCCTGTGAGAAGATCAATATGTCGTCCAGGTAGACAACGACACATACATATAATAAGTCCCGAAAGATCTCATTGATGAAACCCTGGAAAACAGCGGGGGCATTACACAGCCCGAAGGGCATTACTAAATATTCGTAATGCCCATCTCTGGTGTTGAACGCGGTCTTCCATTCGTCACCGGAACGGATTCTAATTAAATTGTAGGCACCACGAAGATCCAACTTAGTAAATATCCGAGCTCCCTTGATGCGATCAAATAGCTCAGTGATCAGCGGAATGGGATACCGATTCTTGATAGTAATGGCGTTGAGTCCACGAAAATCTATACAAGGGCGTAATGATCCATCCTTCTTTTTGACGAAGAAGAACCCAGCTCCAGCGGGAGAGGTGGAAGGTCGAATGAAGCCGCGCTGGAGATTCTCCTGTATGTACTCAGATGTGGCTTGAGTTTCAGGTAACGAGAGAGGATAGACCCGGCCCCTGGGAGGAGTCTTGCCAGGTAGAAGGTCGATCGGACAATCCCAAGAACGATGAGGAGGAAGACGTTCAGACTGAGCTTTATCAAACACATCGGCAAATGAAGCATACTGAGGAGGGAGTCCCGGGGAGGAATATGCGATGGAAGATTGCTGTACTTTAAGAGGAATAACTTGAGAAAGACAACGCTGGTGACATTCAGACCCCCAACACATAACTTGAGGAGTGCGCCAGTCAATCTGGGGAGAGTGACACTGAAGCCATGGAAGGCCTAAGACAATCGGACTTGTCGTAACTGGAAGAATTAAAAACGAAATTTCTTCATGGTGTAGTGCACCAATCTGAAGGGTTACTGGAGACGTACTCTGGGTGATGAGACCGTTGATGAGACGTGATCCATCTATAGCCGTCACAGTAATGGGTGTTTTTAAAGTGATCACTGGTAGGGACCATTGATTCACTAGTGATTTAGAAATGAAATTTCCTGCTGCTCCGGAATCAATCAATGCCTGGGACTCAAAGGATTTGGTAGCAAAGGAGATCGTAACCTCAAAAGCGCAGACTTTAGATTTCATAAACGATGGAGAGGACTCCAGGGACCCTAACTTCACCTCTCCAGAACTAGTTAGGGCCTGGCATTTCCCGATCTCTTAGGGCAAGAGCTGAGCATATGCGTGGAATCAGCACAATAGATACAGAGTCTATTCTTTACTCTTCGTCTCCTCTCCTCTGAAGATAATTTGGAACGTCCTATCTCCATGGGAATCACAGAGGATGGAGCTGGACGAAATTGAGGGTTTGAACGAAGAGGTGCTTTGACAGCCGTTGTTTTCTCAGACTCTCTTTCACGAAATCTCATATCTACACGATGGCAAAGAGAGATCAAATCTTCTAGTGACGAAGGAAGCTCTTGGGTAGTCAGTGCATCTTTAATTTTATCGGAGAGCCCCTGCCAGAAGGCGGCAACTAATGCTTCAGTGTTCCACTGAAGTTCAGAGGCTAGGATCCTAAATTGAATGACATACTGTCCTACTGTATGGGAGCCTTGTCGCAAACGAAGAATGCTGGAAGCAGCGGAAGTCACACGACCTGGTTCATCGAACACACTTCGGAACGTGGAAATGAATTTGGCACTATCTTGTAGAATTGGATCGTTTCTCTCCCACAGAGGGGAGGCCCAAGCCAGGGCTTGTCCAGAAAACAATGAGATAAGATAGGCCACTCTGGAACGATGGGTAGAAAAATTTTGAGGTTGGAGTTCAAAATGGACTGAACATTGGTTAAGGAAACCTCTACAAGTTTTGGGGTCCCCGTCATATTTTGACGGAGTAGGCAGGTGAAGCGTAGGAGCTGTAGACACCTGGGATGGCACTGGGGAAACGGAGGCAAGCACAGGAGCTTCAATATTAGCTGTAACAGTCTGTCCAGATGTTCCTTGGGAGGTTAACGATTGGTAACATTGAAGTAACAGCTGTTGGCGAGCATCCTGTTGCTCCACACGGCTGACCAGATGCTGCAGCATCTCCTTAGCGGTAGGTTCCGTATCTGGGTCTGTCATGGCCTGATCTTACTGTCACGGGCACTAGGAGTCTTTACCCAGGGATCACCAGGTGATAGGCTTACCAGAGCAGTATAGGTGGTAATATGGTACTCTGGTAGCAGGGTGATCACGGAACAGGAAATAGCAGGTGATGAGATGCTCAGGAAAGTCTATGACTAGCAGCACTGGCAATATGGAGGTAGTAATACACGAGGAACTGTATGGACAAAGGACACGTGAAGGTAGTCAGTGGTCTGCGGTAGCAAGTTGTACCACTGCTATAGTGAGGAGGAATGTCCAACAGAAACGAGGGGGTGATGAGAGTCAGCGGTCTGCAGATAGCAAGTTGTACCGCTGTCTGAGTGAAGGAGTGGAATCCAAGTGGAGGTATCCGGGTAGTCAGTGGTCTGCGATAGCAAGTTGTACCACTGCTATGTGAGAGGATACTGGAACAGGTGATACAGGAAACAGGGATCAGTGGTCTGCCTTCAGCAAGTTGTACCACTGAATATATATGTGAGGAGGTGCACGGGGAGAGACTGCAACACAAGATATACACGGGCACCTTGACTTTGAACCACAGTGATATGCACAATATAAATGTATAGATGACTGAACAATACTGCCAATATAGAAAGTCTCTTGAAGTAGTCCAGCATAAGATAACACAGTCAATGATGGCAATAGACTCAGCGGATAGCACACTCCAGAGGAGAACCAACACAGTCCAGCAAGGTATGCAATACACAGCACAGTCAATGAGAAGTATGCATACCGTGGTTCAGGAGGCAGTCAGACAGGAGTGCAGAGATACCTGAACGGCAGGAGGCCGGCAGGATGCGAAGTCCCTGGATGGGTGAAGCGGTGGTCTAGTAGGTGCAGCGCACGGGTAGGTAGACCAGCAGGGAACACAGGAAAGCGTGGAGAGCGGATCAGCAGTAGATGGATGAGTAGTGCTGAGGAGTAGCAGCAGCGGGTCTCTGCGGGAACACGGAGGTAGCCAATAGCAACCAGCAGGTGCAGTAACGATGGGACACGGGAGAGCAGAGTTGAACAGGCACTGTTGATCACGGAGAATAGCGGGTAGCAATAGTGGAGGCAGACTCAAGGAAACACGGGAGCGTTGACAAGGACTGAAGACTGAAGCGCACAGAGGCAGCGGATAGGAATCAGCCAAACAGTCACGATGAAACACAGACGGGTTGCAGGTTGAAGACTGTAGTGCACGGAGGCAGCGGATAGGAATCAGCTAGCAGTCACGATGATGAAACACAGACGAGTTGCAGGTTGAAGACTGTAGTGCACGGAGGCAGCGGATAGGAATCAGCTAGCAGTCACGATGATGAAACACAGACGAGTTGCAGGTTGAAGACTGTAGTGCACGGAGGCAGCGGATAGGCATCAGCTAACAGTCCCAATAATAAATGGTAGAGTAGAAGTGGTTAGAAGACTGTAGTGCACGGAGGCAGCGGATAGGAATCAGCTCACAGTCACGATGATACAGTAGATGGTAGAAGTGGTATGGGAACCACAGTAGGAGAAGTGGTTTGAAGACTGTAGTGCACGGAGGCAGCGGATAGGAATCAGCTCACAGTCACGATGATACAGTAGATGGTAGAAGTGGTATGGGAACCACAGTAGTAGAAGTGGTTTGGAAACCACAGAGGTAGAAGTGGTTTGGAAACCACAGGAATCAGCTGGGCTGAATAAACGAGGAAACACAGGAACACCTTCAGAGACTCATGGGGAATGAGACTCCAAGATCAGGCAACGTGGTGTTGACCACAGGTGCTTAATATAGGGAGGTTGCCTGATCTGCCAATTAAGTTAAAGGAACATACACTGAAGGTTTGGAAAGGGCTGCGCATGCGCAGTCCCTCAGGATAGAGGACGTCCACGGTTCCTAATAGTCCGGGAAGAAGCACTCACAGTCCGGTGAGTGACAGTACCCCCCCCTTTTAAAGGTGGGCACAGAACGCCTGGAACCGGGCTTGTCCGGATTTTTGGAATAAAACTTCTTCAGAAGGGCAGGAGCATTAAGATCTTCAGCTTTGATCCATGAACGCTCTTCAGGACCAAAGCCCTTCCAATGAACGAGGAAACGGAGGACTCCTCGCGAAATTTTTGCATCCAATACCTCAGTAATCTCGAAATCCTCCTCCTGATGAACTTGAACTGGCTGCGGTGCTGAGGGAGGAGTCGAGAAACGATTGATAATAAGAGGTTTGAGTAAGGACACATGGAAGGCATTGGAAATCCGAAGATTCTTAGGAAGAAGAAGTTTAACACATACTGGATTGATAACTTGAATGATCCTATATGGACCAATAAAACGAGGGGCGAATTTCATAGATGGAACCTTCAAACGAATATTTTTGGTAGATAACCAAACCCGATCTCCAATTTTTAGTGGTGGAATAGCCCGCCTCTTCTTATCTGCGAAAGACTTATATTTGTTAGATGTCTTCTTTAAACAGGTTTTGACCTGAGACCAGATATTTTTGAAGGTCTGACAAGCAGTCTCCACAGCAGGAACTTGGGTGGGTGGGAGGGCAGGAAATTCCGGAAAAGACGGATGGTGACCGTAAACCACAAAGAACGGAGTTTTGGATGATGACTCATGGTACATGTTGTTATGGGCGAATTCAGCCCAAGGGAGCAATTCTACCCAGTTGTCTTGGTTGGCTGAAGAGAACATCCTAATAAAAGTCTCAAGATCTTGATTGACTCGTTCCGTTTGTCCGTTAGATTGCGGATGGTACGATGATGAGAGTGCTAATCGTATGCCCAAGGTTTTACAAAGGGCCCGCCAGAATCTGGAAACGAATTGTACTCCTCTATCTGACACAATCTCAGACGGACATCCATGGATGCGGAAGATTTCTTTAATGAAATGTTCAGCCAGAGTAGACGAGGAAGGTAAACCGGACTGAGGGACGAAATGAGCCATCTTCGAAAATCTGTCTACCACTACCCAAATAGTATTGTGATTCTTACTTGGTGGCAAATCAGTAACGAAATCCATACTAATATGGGTCCAAGGTTTGGACGGAATGGGTAGTGGTCGCAGCAACCCTGCTGGAGTTCTGCGGGAGGATTTGAACTGAGAACATAAATCACAGGAAGCAATAAACTCTTTGACGTCTCTCCTCATTGAAGGCCACCAGTAACTTCGAGAGAGAATCTCAAAGGTCTTGTGTTCACCGGCGTGTCCGGAAAAACGAGAGGCATGGAACCACGAAAGGATTTTCCTCCTCAGAGTAGGAGGCACGAGGGTCTTCCCAAATGGTAGCATTTTGGTGGATGAAGCAGCCAGAGAAATACATTTGGGGTCTAGAATAGCATGGTTGGGAACCTCTTCTACATCAGAGGACGTCACCAAAGCTCGAGATAGAGCGTCAGCTTTCTTGTTCTTAGCGGCTGGTTTGAAGGTTATAATTAATTCAAAACGGGAAAAGAAAAGAGACCATCTTGCTTGACGAGGGTTCAAGCATTGAGCAGATTGCAAATATGACAAGTTCTTATGATCCGTGAAGATCGTCACCGGATGGCGAGCTCCTTCCAACAAGTATCTCCATTCCTCCAATGCAGCTTTGATGGCCAGCAACTCCTTGTCCCCGATAGTATAGTTTTTCTCTGCGGGCAGAAGACCCCGAGAATAGAAGGCACAAGGATGTAATTTTTGTTGCTCCGAGCGTTGGGAGAGAATGGCTCCTAAGCCCACATTAGAGGCATCTACTTCTAGGAAGAAGGGAAGTGTCACATCAGGCTGTCGAAGAATGGGAGCAGACGAGAAGGACTCTTTGAGAATTTGAAAGGCTTGGAGAGCCTCAGATGACCATTGCTTAGTATTAGCCCCTTTCCGAGTTAGGGCCACAATAGGAGATGCAATGGATGAAAAGTCTTGAATGAAGCGTCTATAGTAATTGGCAAAACCTAAAAAACGCTGGATGGCACGAAGAGTAGTTGGCTGAGGCCAATGTAGTACAGCATTTACTTTGTCTGGATCCATCTTCAGGCCAACTCCGGAAACTATATACCCCAAGAATGGAATCTGGGGTAATTCGAATGAACATTTTTCCAATTTACAGAACAATGAGTTTTTCCGTAGTCTGGAGAGGACCTCTGCCACATGTTGGTGATGAGAAGGCAGGTCCTGTGAGAAGATCAATATGTCGTCCAGGTAGACAACGACACATACATATAATAAGTCCCGAAAGATCTCATTGATGAAACCCTGGAAAACAGCGGGGGCATTACACAGCCCGAAGGGCATTACTAAATATTCGTAATGCCCATCTCTGGTGTTGAACGCGGTCTTCCATTCGTCACCGGAACGGATTCTAATTAAATTGTAGGCACCACGAAGATCCAACTTAGTAAATATCCGAGCTCCCTTGATGCGATCAAATAGCTCAGTGATCAGCGGAATGGGATACCGATTCTTGATAGTAATGGCGTTGAGTCCACGAAAATCTATACAAGGGCGTAATGATCCATCCTTCTTTTTGACGAAGAAGAACCCAGCTCCAGCGGGAGAGGTGGAAGGTCGAATGAAGCCGCGCTGGAGATTCTCCTGTATGTACTCAGATGTGGCTTGAGTTTCAGGTAACGAGAGAGGATAGACCCGGCCCCTGGGAGGAGTCTTGCCAGGTAGAAGGTCGATCGGACAATCCCAAGAACGATGAGGAGGAAGACGTTCAGACTGAGCTTTATCAAACACATCGGCAAATGAAGCATACTGAGGAGGGAGTCCCGGGGAGGAATATGCGATGGAAGATTGCTGTACTTTAAGAGGAATAACTTGAGAAAGACAACGCTGGTGACATTCAGACCCCCAAGACATAACTTGAGGAGTGCGCCAGTCAATCTGGGGAGAGTGACACTGAAGCCATGGAAGGCCTAAGACAATCGGACTTGTCGTAACTGGAAGAATTAAAAACGAAATTTCTTCATGGTGTAGTGCACCAATCTGAAGGGTTACTGGAGACGTACTCTGGGTGATGAGACCGTTGATGAGACGTGATCCATCTATAGCCGTCACAGTAATGGGTGTTTTTAAAGTGATCACTGGTAGGGACCATTGATTCACTAGTGATTTAGAAATGAAATTTCCTGCTGCTCCGGAATCAATCAATGCCTGGGACTCAAAGGATTTGGTAGCAAAGGAGATCGTAACCTCAAAAGCGCAGACTTTAGATTTCATAAACGATGGAGAGGACTCCAGGGACCCTAACTTCACCTCTCCAGAACTAGTTAGGGCCTGGCATTTCCCGATCTCTTAGGGCAAGAGCTGAGCATATGCGTGGAATCAGCACAATAGATACAGAGTCTATTCTTTACTCTTCGTCTCCTCTCCTCTGAAGATAATTTGGAACGTCCTATCTCCATGGGAATCACAGAGGATGGAGCTGGACGAAATTGAGGGTTTGAACGAAGAGGTGCTTTGACAGCCGTTGTTTTCTCAGACTCTCTTTCACGAAATCTCATATCTACACGATGGCAAAGAGAGATCAAATCTTCTAGTGACGAAGGAAGCTCTTGGGTAGTCAGTGCATCTTTAATTTTATCGGAGAGCCCCTGCCAGAAGGCGGCAACTAATGCTTCAGTGTTCCACTGAAGTTCAGAGGCTAGGATCCTAAATTGAATGACATACTGTCCTACTGTATGGGAGCCTTGTCGCAAACGAAGAATGCTGGAAGCAGCGGAAGTCACACGACCTGGTTCATCGAACACACTTCGGAACGTGGAAATGAATTTGGCACTATCTTGTAGAATTGGATCGTTTCTCTCCCACAGAGGGGAGGCCCAAGCCAGGGCTTGTCCAGAAAACAATGAGATAAGATAGGCCACTCTGGAACGATGGGTAGAAAAATTTTGAGGTTGGAGTTCAAAATGGACTGAACATTGGTTAAGGAAACCTCTACAAGTTTTGGGGTCCCCGTCATATTTTGACGGAGTAGGCAGGTGAAGCGTAGGAGCTGTAGACACCTGGGATGGCACTGGGGAAACGGAGGCAAGCAC
Source organism: Mixophyes fleayi (assembly GCF_038048845.1). Classification (NCBI taxonomy): domain Eukaryota; kingdom Metazoa; phylum Chordata; class Amphibia; order Anura; family Limnodynastidae; genus Mixophyes; species Mixophyes fleayi. The sequence goes on along the minus strand of NW_027446626.1, from coordinate 30,971 downwards.
AGGAGCTTCAATATTAGCTGTAACAGTCTGTCCAGATGTTCCTTGGGAGGTTAACGATTGGTAACATTGAAGTAACAGCTGTTGGCGAGCATCCTGTTGCTCCACACGGCTGACCAGATGCTGCAGCATCTCCTTAGCGGTAGGTTCCGTATCTGGGTCTGTCATGGCCTGATCTTACTGTCACGGGCACTAGGAGTCTTTACCCAGGGATCACCAGGTGATAGGCTTACCAGAGCAGTATAGGTGGTAATATGGTACTCTGGTAGCAGGGTGATCACGGAACAGGAAATAGCAGGTGATGAGATGCTCAGGAAAGTCTATGACTAGCAGCACTGGCAATATGGAGGTAGTAATACACGAGGAACTGTATGGACAAAGGACACGTGAAGGTAGTCAGTGGTCTGCGGTAGCAAGTTGTACCACTGCTATAGTGAGGAGGAATGTCCAACAGAAACGAGGGGGTGATGAGAGTCAGCGGTCTGCAGATAGCAAGTTGTACCGCTGTCTGAGTGAAGGAGTGGAATCCAAGTGGAGGTATCCGGGTAGTCAGTGGTCTGCGATAGCAAGTTGTACCACTGCTATGTGAGAGGATACTGGAACAGGTGATACAGGAAACAGGGATCAGTGGTCTGCCTTCAGCAAGTTGTACCACTGAATATATATGTGAGGAGGTGCACGGGGAGAGACTGCAACACAAGATATACACGGGCACCTTGACTTTGAACCACAGTGATATGCACAATATAAATGTATAGATGACTGAACAATACTGCCAATATAGAAAGTCTCTTGAAGTAGTCCAGCATAAGATAACACAGTCAATGATGGCAATAGACTCAGCGGATAGCACACTCCAGAGGAGAACCAACACAGTCCAGCAAGGTATGCAATACACAGCACAGTCAATGAGAAGTATGCATACCGTGGTTCAGGAGGCAGTCAGACAGGAGTGCAGAGATACCTGAACGGCAGGAGGCCGGCAGGATGCGAAGTCCCTGGATGGGTGAAGCGGTGGTCTAGTAGGTGCAGCGCACGGGTAGGTAGACCAGCAGGGAACACAGGAAAGCGTGGAGAGCGGATCAGCAGTAGATGGATGAGTAGTGCTGAGGAGTAGCAGCAGCGGGTCTCTGCGGGAACACGGAGGTAGCCAATAGCAACCAGCAGGTGCAGTAACGATGGGACACGGGAGAGCAGAGTTGAACAGGCACTGTTGATCACGGAGAATAGCGGGTAGCAATAGTGGAGGCAGACTCAAGGAAACACGGGAGCGTTGACAAGGACTGAAGACTGAAGCGCACAGAGGCAGCGGATAGGAATCAGCCAAACAGTCACGATGAAACACAGACGGGTTGCAGGTTGAAGACTGTAGTGCACGGAGGCAGCGGATAGGAATCAGCTAGCAGTCACGATGATGAAACACAGACGAGTTGCAGGTTGAAGACTGTAGTGCACGGAGGCAGCGGATAGGAATCAGCTAGCAGTCACGATGATGAAACACAGACGAGTTGCAGGTTGAAGACTGTAGTGCACGGAGGCAGCGGATAGGCATCAGCTAACAGTCCCAATAATAAATGGTAGAGTAGAAGTGGTTAGAAGACTGTAGTGCACGGAGGCAGCGGATAGGAATCAGCTCACAGTCACGATGATACAGTAGATGGTAGAAGTGGTATGGGAACCACAGTAGGAGAAGTGGTTTGAAGACTGTAGTGCACGGAGGCAGCGGATAGGAATCAGCTCACAGTCACGATGATACAGTAGATGGTAGAAGTGGTATGGGAACCACAGTAGTAGAAGTGGTTTGGAAACCACAGAGGTAGAAGTGGTTTGGAAACCACAGGAATCAGCTGGGCTGAATAAACGAGGAAACACAGGAACACCTTCAGAGACTCATGGGGAATGAGACTCCAAGATCAGGCAACGTGGTGTTGACCACAGGTGCTTAATATAGGGAGGTTGCCTGATCTGCCAATTAAGTTAAAGGAACATACACTGAAGGTTTGGAAAGGGCTGCGCATGCGCAGTCCCTCAGGATAGAGGACGTCCACGGTTCCTAATAGTCCGGGAAGAAGCACTCACAGTCCGGTGAGTGACAGTACCCCCCCTTTTAAAGGTGGGCACAGAACGCCTGGAACCGGGCTTGTCCGGATTTTTGGAATAAAACTTCTTCAGAAGGGCAGGAGCATTAAGATCTTCAGCTTTGATCCATGAACGCTCTTCAGGACCAAAGCCCTTCCAATGAACGAGGAAACGGAGGACTCCTCGCGAAATTTTTGCATCCAATACCTCAGTAATCTCGAAATCCTCCTCCTGATGAACTTGAACTGGCTGCGGTGCTGAGGGAGGAGTCGAGAAACGATTGATAATAAGAGGTTTGAGTAAGGACACATGGAAGGCATTGGAAATCCGAAGATTCTTAGGAAGAAGAAGTTTAACACATACTGGATTGATAACTTGAATGATCCTATATGGACCAATAAAACGAGGGGCGAATTTCATAGATGGAACCTTCAAACGAATATTTTTGGTAGATAACCAAACCCGATCTCCAATTTTTAGTGGTGGAATAGCCCGCCTCTTCTTATCTGCGAAAGACTTATATTTGTTAGATGTCTTCTTTAAACAGGTTTTGACCTGAGACCAGATATTTTTGAAGGTCTGACAAGCAGTCTCCACAGCAGGAACTTGGGTGGGTGGGAGGGCAGGAAATTCCGGAAAAGACGGATGGTGACCGTAAACCACAAAGAATGGAGTTTTGGATGATGACTCATGGTACATGTTGTTATGGGCGAATTCAGCCCAAGGGAGCAATTCTACCCAGTTGTCTTGGTTGGCTGAAGAGAACATCCTAATAAAAGTCTCAAGATCTTGATTGACTCGTTCCGTTTGTCCGTTAGATTGCGGATGGTACGATGATGAGAGTGCTAATCGTATGCCCAAGGTTTTACAAAGGGCCCGCCAGAATCTGGAAACGAATTGTACTCCTCTATCTGACACAATCTCAGACGGACATCCATGGATGCGGAAGATTTCTTTAATGAAATGTTCAGCCAGAGTAGACGAGGAAGGTAAACCGGACTGAGGGACGAAATGAGCCATCTTCGAAAATCTGTCTACCACTACCCAAATAGTATTGTGATTCTTACTTGGTGGCAAATCAGTAACGAAATCCATACTAATATGGGTCCAAGGTTTGGACGGAATGGGTAGTGGTCGCAGCAACCCTGCTGGAGTTCTGCGGGAGGATTTGAACTGAGAACATAAATCACAGGAAGCAATAAACTCTTTGACGTCTCTCCTCATTGAAGGCCACCAGTAACTTCGAGAGAGAATCTCAAAGGTCTTGTGTTCACCGGCGTGTCCGGAAAAACGAGAGGCATGGAACCACGAAAGGATTTTCCTCCTCAGAGTAGGAGGCACGAGGGTCTTCCCAAATGGTAGCATTTTGGTGGATGAAGCAGCCAGAGAAATACATTTGGGGTCTAGAATAGCATGGTTGGGAACCTCTTCTACATCAGAGGACGTCACCAAAGCTCGAGATAGAGCGTCAGCTTTCTTGTTCTTAGCGGCTGGTTTGAAGGTTATAATTAATTCAAAACGGGAAAAGAAAAGAGACCATCTTGCTTGACGAGGGTTCAAGCATTGAGCAGATTGCAAATATGACAAGTTCTTATGATCCGTGAAGATCGTCACCGGATGGCGAGCTCCTTCCAACAAGTATCTCCATTCCTCCAATGCAGCTTTGATGGCCAGCAACTCCTTGTCCCCGATAGTATAGTTTTTCTCTGCGGGCAGAAGACCCCGAGAATAGAAGGCACAAGGATGTAATTTTTGTTGCTCCGAGCGTTGGGAGAGAATGGCTCCTAAGCCCACATTAGAGGCATCTACTTCTAGGAAGAAGGGAAGTGTCACATCAGGCTGTCGAAGAATGGGAGCAGACGAGAAGGACTCTTTGAGAATTTGAAAGGCTTGGAGAGCCTCAGATGACCATTGCTTAGTATTAGCCCCTTTCCGAGTTAGGGCCACAATAGGAGATGCAATGGATGAAAAGTCTTGAATGAAGCGTCTATAGTAATTGGCAAAACCTAAAAAACGCTGGATGGCACGAAGAGTAGTTGGCTGAGGCCAATGTAGTACAGCATTTACTTTGTCTGGATCCATCTTCAGGCCAACTCCGGAAACTATATACCCCAAGAATGGAATCTGGGGTAATTCGAATGAACATTTTTCCAATTTACAGAACAATGAGTTTTTCCGTAGTCTGGAGAGGACCTCTGCCACATGTTGGTGATGAGAAGGCAGGTCCTGTGAGAAGATCAATATGTCGTCCAGGTAGACAACGACACATACATATAATAAGTCCCGAAAGATCTCATTGATGAAACCCTGGAAAACAGCGGGGGCATTACACAGCCCGAAGGGCATTACTAAATATTCGTAATGCCCATCTCTGGTGTTGAACGCGGTCTTCCATTCGTCACCGGAACGGATTCTAATTAAATTGTAGGCACCACGAAGATCCAACTTAGTAAATATCCGAGCTCCCTTGATGCGATCAAATAGCTCAGTGATCAGCGGAATGGGATACCGATTCTTGATAGTAATGGCGTTGAGTCCACGAAAATCTATACAAGGGCGTAATGATCCATCCTTCTTTTTGACGAAGAAGAACCCAGCTCCAGCGGGAGAGGTGGAAGGTCGAATGAAGCCGCGCTGGAGATTCTCCTGTATGTACTCAGATGTGGCTTGAGTTTCAGGTAACGAGAGAGGATAGACCCGGCCCCTGGGAGGAGTCTTGCCAGGTAGAAGGTCGATCGGACAATCCCAAGAACGATGAGGAGGAAGACGTTCAGACTGAGCTTTATCAAACACATCGGCAAATGAAGCATACTGAGGAGGGAGTCCCGGGGAGGAATATGCGATGGAAGATTGCTGTACTTTAAGAGGAATAACTTGAGAAAGACAACGCTGGTGACATTCAGACCCCCAAGACATAACTTGAGGAGTGCGCCAGTCAATCTGGGGAGAGTGACACTGAAGCCATGGAAGGCCTAAGACAATCGGACTTGTCGTAACTGGAAGAATTAAAAACGAAATTTCTTCATGGTGTAGTGCACCAATCTGAAGGGTTACTGGAGACGTACTCTGGGTGATGAGACCGTTGATGAGACGTGATCCATCTATAGCCGTCACAGTAATGGGTGTTTTTAAAGTGATCACTGGTAGGGACCATTGATTCACTAGTGATTTAGAAATGAAATTTCCTGCTGCTCCGGAATCAATCAATGCCTGGGACTCAAAGGATTTGGTAGCAAAGGAGATCGTAACCTCAAAAGCGCAGACTTTAGATTTCATAAACGATGGAGAGGACTCCAGGGACCCTAACTTCACCTCTCCAGAACTAGTTAGGGCCTGGCATTTCCCGATCTCTTAGGGCAAGAGCTGAGCATATGCGTGGAATCAGCACAATAGATACAGAGTCTATTCTTTACTCTTCGTCTCCTCTCCTCTGAAGATAATTTGGAACGTCCTATCTCCATGGGAATCACAGAGGATGGAGCTGGACGAAATTGAGGGTTTGAACGAAGAGGTGCTTTGACAGCCGTTGTTTTCTCAGACTCTCTTTCACGAAATCTCATATCTACACGATGGCAAAGAGAGATCAAATCTTCTAGTGACGAAGGAAGCTCTTGGGTAGTCAGTGCATCTTTAATTTTATCGGAGAGCCCCTGCCAGAAGGCGGCAACTAATGCTTCAGTGTTCCACTGAAGTTCAGAGGCTAGGATCCTAAATTGAATGACATACTGTCCTACTGTATGGGAGCCTTGTCGCAAACGAAGAATGCTGGAAGCAGCGGAAGTCACACGACCTGGTTCATCGAACACACTTCGGAACGTGGAAATGAATTTGGCACTATCTTGTAGAATTGGATCGTTTCTCTCCCACAGAGGGGAGGCCCAAGCCAGGGCTTGTCCAGAAAACAATGAGATAAGATAGGCCACTCTGGAACGATGGGTAGAAAAATTTTGAGGTTGGAGTTCAAAATGGACTGAACATTGGTTAAGGAAACCTCTACAAGTTTTGGGGTCCCCGTCATATTTTGACGGAGTAGGCAGGTGAAGCGTAGGAGCTGTAGACACCTGGGATGGCACTGGGGAAACGGAGGCAAGCACAGGAGCTTCAATATTAGCTGTAACAGTCTGTCCAGATGTTCCTTGGGAGGTTAACGATTGGTAACATTGAAGTAACAGCTGTTGGCGAGCATCCTGTTGCTCCACACGGCTGACCAGATGCTGCAGCATCTCCTTAGCGGTAGGTTCCGTATCTGGGTCTGTCATGGCCTGATCTTACTGTCACGGGCACTAGGAGTCTTTACCCAGGGATCACCAGGTGATAGGCTTACCAGAGCAGTATAGGTGGTAATATGGTACTCTGGTAGCAGGGTGATCACGGAACAGGAAATAGCAGGTGATGAGATGCTCAGGAAAGTCTATGACTAGCAGCACTGGCAATATGGAGGTAGTAATACACGAGGAACTGTATGGACAAAGGACACGTGAAGGTAGTCAGTGGTCTGCGGTAGCAAGTTGTACCACTGCTATAGTGAGGAGGAATGTCCAACAGAAACGAGGGGGTGATGAGAGTCAGCGGTCTGCAGATAGCAAGTTGTACCGCTGTCTGAGTGAAGGAGTGGAATCCAAGTGGAGGTATCCGGGTAGTCAGTGGTCTGCGATAGCAAGTTGTACCACTGCTATGTGAGAGGATACTGGAACAGGTGATACAGGAAACAGGGATCAGTGGTCTGCCTTCAGCAAGTTGTACCACTGAATATATATGTGAGGAGGTGCACGGGGAGAGACTGCAACACAAGATATACACGGGCACCTTGACTTTGAACCACAGTGATATGCACAATATAAATGTATAGATGACTGAACAATACTGCCAATATAGAAAGTCTCTTGAAGTAGTCCAGCATAAGATAACACAGTCAATGATGGCAATAGACTCAGCGGATAGCACACTCCAGAGGAGAACCAACACAGTCCAGCAAGGTATGCAATACACAGCACAGTCAATGAGAAGTATGCATACCGTGGTTCAGGAGGCAGTCAGACAGGAGTGCAGAGATACCTGAACGGCAGGAGGCCGGCAGGATGCGAAGTCCCTGGATGGGTGAAGCGGTGGTCTAGTAGGTGCAGCGCACGGGTAGGTAGACCAGCAGGGAACACAGGAAAGCGTGGAGAGCGGATCAGCAGTAGATGGATGAGTAGTGCTGAGGAGTAGCAGCAGCGGGTCTCTGCGGGAACACGGAGGTAGCCAATAGCAACCAGCAGGTGCAGTAACGATGGGACACGGGAGAGCAGAGTTGAACAGGCACTGTTGATCACGGAGAATAGCGGGTAGCAATAGTGGAGGCAGACTCAAGGAAACACGGGAGCGTTGACAAGGACTGAAGACTGAAGCGCACAGAGGCAGCGGATAGGAATCAGCCAAACAGTCACGATGAAACACAGACGGGTTGCAGGTTGAAGACTGTAGTGCACGGAGGCAGCGGATAGGAATCAGCTAGCAGTCACGATGATGAAACACAGACGAGTTGCAGGTTGAAGACTGTAGTGCACGGAGGCAGCGGATAGGAATCAGCTAGCAGTCACGATGATGAAACACAGACGAGTTGCAGGTTGAAGACTGTAGTGCACGGAGGCAGCGGATAGGCATCAGCTAACAGTCCCAATAATAAATGGTAGAGTAGAAGTGGTTAGAAGACTGTAGTGCACGGAGGCAGCGGATAGGAATCAGCTCACAGTCACGATGATACAGTAGATGGTAGAAGTGGTATGGGAACCACAGTAGGAGAAGTGGTTTGAAGACTGTAGTGCACGGAGGCAGCGGATAGGAATCAGCTCACAGTCACGATGATACAGTAGATGGTAGAAGTGGTATGGGAACCACAGTAGTAGAAGTGGTTTGGAAACCACAGAGGTAGAAGTGGTTTGGAAACCACAGGAATCAGCTGGGCTGAATAAACGAGGAAACACAGGAACACCTTCAGAGACTCATGGGGAATGAGACTCCAAGATCAGGCAACGTGGTGTTGACCACAGGTGCTTAATATAGGGAGGTTGCCTGATCTGCCAATTAAGTTAAAGGAACATACACTGAAGGTTTGGAAAGGGCTGCGCATGCGCAGTCCCTCAGGATAGAGGACGTCCACGGTTCCTAATAGTCCGGGAAGAAGCACTCACAGTCCGGTGAGTGACAGTACCCCCCCCTTTTAAAGGTGGGCACAGAACGCCTGGAACCGGGCTTGTCCGGATTTTTGGAATAAAACTTCTTCAGAAGGGCAGGAGCATTAAGATCTTCAGCTTTGATCCATGAACGCTCTTCAGGACCAAAGCCCTTCCAATGAACGAGGAAACGGAGGACTCCTCGCGAAATTTTTGCATCCAATACCTCAGTAATCTCGAAATCCTCCTCCTGATGAACTTGAACTGGCTGCGGTGCTGAGGGAGGAGTCGAGAAACGATTGATAATAAGAGGTTTGAGTAAGGACACATGGAAGGCATTGGAAATCCGAAGATTCTTAGGAAGAAGAAGTTTAACACATACTGGATTGATAACTTGAATGATCCTATATGGACCAATAAAACGAGGGGCGAATTTCATAGATGGAACCTTCAAACGAATATTTTTGGTAGATAACCAAACCCGATCTCCAATTTTTAGTGGTGGAATAGCCCGCCTCTTCTTATCTGCGAAAGACTTATATTTGTTAGATGTCTTCTTTAAACAGGTTTTGACCTGAGACCAGATATTTTTGAAGGTCTGACAAGCAGTCTCCACAGCAGGAACTTGGGTGGGTGGGAGGGCAGGAAATTCCGGAAAAGACGGATGGTGACCGTAAACCACAAAGAATGGAGTTTTGGATGATGACTCATGGTACATGTTGTTATGGGCGAATTCAGCCCAAGGGAGCAATTCTACCCAGTTGTCTTGGTTGGCTGAAGAGAACATCCTAATAAAAGTCTCAAGATCTTGATTGACTCGTTCCGTTTGTCCGTTAGATTGCGGATGGTACGATGATGAGAGTGCTAATCGTATGCCCAAGGTTTTACAAAGGGCCCGCCAGAATCTGGAAACGAATTGTACTCCTCTATCTGACACAATCTCAGACGGACATCCATGGATGCGGAAGATTTCTTTAATGAAATGTTCAGCCAGAGTAGACGAGGAAGGTAAACCGGACTGAGGGACGAAATGAGCCATCTTCGAAAATCTGTCTACCACTACCCAAATAGTATTGTGATTCTTACTTGGTGGCAAATCAGTAACGAAATCCATACTAATATGGGTCCAAGGTTTGGACGGAATGGGTAGTGGTCGCAGCAACCCTGCTGGAGTTCTGCGGGAGGATTTGAACTGAGAACATAAATCACAGGAAGCAATAAACTCTTTGACGTCTCTCCTCATTGAAGGCCACCAGTAACTTCGAGAGAGAATCTCAAAGGTCTTGTGTTCACCGGCGTGTCCGGAAAAACGAGAGGCATGGAACCACGAAAGGATTTTCCTCCTCAGAGTAGGAGGCACGAGGGTCTTCCCAAATGGTAGCATTTTGGTGGATGAAGCAGCCAGAGAAATACATTTGGGGTCTAGAATAGCATGGTTGGGAACCTCTTCTACATCAGAGGACGTCACCAAAGCTCGAGATAGAGCGTCAGCTTTCTTGTTCTTAGCGGCTGGTTTGAAGGTTATAATTAATTCAAAACGGGAAAAGAAAAGAGACCATCTTGCTTGACGAGGGTTCAAGCATTGAGCAGATTGCAAATATGACAAGTTCTTATGATCCGTGAAGATCGTCACCGGATGGCGAGCTCCTTCCAACAAGTATCTCCATTCCTCCAATGCAGCTTTGATGGCCAGCAACTCCTTGTCCCCGATAGTATAGTTTTTCTCTGCGGGCAGAAGACCCCGAGAATAGAAGGCACAAGGATGTAATTTTTGTTGCTCCGAGCGTTGGGAGAGAATGGCTCCTAAGCCCACATTAGAGGCATCTACTTCTAGGAAGAAGGGAAGTGTCACATCAGGCTGTCGAAGAATGGGAGCAGACGAGAAGGACTCTTTGAGAATTTGAAAGGCTTGGAGAGCCTCAGATGACCATTGCTTAGTATTAGCCCCTTTCCGAGTTAGGGCCACAATAGGAGATGCAATGGATGAAAAGTCTTGAATGAAGCGTCTATAGTAATTGGCAAAACCTAAAAAACGCTGGATGGCACGAAGAGTAGTTGGCTGAGGCCAATGTAGTACAGCATTTACTTTGTCTGGATCCATCTTCAGGCCAACTCCGGAAACTATATACCCCAAGAATGGAATCTGGGGTAATTCGAATGAACATTTTTCCAATTTACAGAACAATGAGTTTTTCCGTAGTCTGGAGAGGACCTCTGCCACATGTTGGTGATGAGAAGGCAGGTCCTGTGAGAAGATCAATATGTCGTCCAGGTAGACAACGACACATACATATAATAAGTCCCGAAAGATCTCATTGATGAAACCCTGGAAAACAGCGGGGGCATTACACAGCCCGAAGGGCATTACTAAATATTCGTAATGCCCATCTCTGGTGTTGAACGCGGTCTTCCATTCGTCACCGGAACGGATTCTAATTAAATTGTAGGCACCACGAAGATCCAACTTAGTAAATATCCGAGCTCCCTTGATGCGATCAAATAGCTCAGTGATCAGCGGAATGGGATACCGATTCTTGATAGTAATGGCGTTGAGTCCACGAAAATCTATACAAGGGCGTAATGATCCATCCTTCTTTTTGACGAAGAAGAACCCAGCTCCAGCGGGAGAGGTGGAAGGTCGAATGAAGCCGCGCTGGAGATTCTCCTGTATGTACTCAGATGTGGCTTGAGTTTCAGGTAACGAGAGAGGATAGACCCGGCCCCTGGGAGGAGTCTTGCCAGGTAGAAGGTCGATCGGACAATCCCAAGAACGATGAGGAGGAAGACGTTCAGACTGAGCTTTATCAAACACATCGGCAAATGAAGCATACTGAGGAGGGAGTCCCGGGGAGGAATATGCGATGGAAGATTGCTGTACTTTAAGAGGAATAACTTGAGAAAGACAACGCTGGTGACATTCAGACCCCCAAGACATAACTTGAGGAGTGCGCCAGTCAATCTGGGGAGAGTGACACTGAAGCCATGGAAGGCCTAAGACAATCGGACTTGTCGTAACTGGAAGAATTAAAAACGAAATTTCTTCATGGTGTAGTGCACCAATCTGAAGGGTTACTGGAGACGTACTCTGGGTGATGAGACCGTTGATGAGACGTGATCCATCTATAGCCGTCACAGTAATGGGTGTTTTTAAAGTGATCACTGGTAGGGACCATTGATTCACTAGTGATTTAGAAATGAAATTTCCTGCTGCTCCGGAATCAATCAATGCCTGGGACTCAAAGGATTTGGTAGCAAAGGAGATCGTAACCTCAAAAGCGCAGACTTTAGATTTCATAAACGATGGAGAGGACTCCAGGGACCCTAACTTCACCTCTCCAGAACTAGTTAGGGCCTGGCATTTCCCGATCTCTTAGGGCAAGAGCTGAGCATATGCGTGGAATCAGCACAATAGATACAGAGTCTATTCTTTACTCTTCGTCTCCTCTCCTCTGAAGATAATTTGGAACGTCCTATCTCCATGGGAATCACAGAGGATGGAGCTGGACGAAATTGAGGGTTTGAACGAAGAGGTGCTTTGACAGCCGTTGTTTTCTCAGACTCTCTTTCACGAAATCTCATATCTACACGATGGCAAAGAGAGATCAAATCTTCTAGTGACGAAGGAAGCTCTTGGGTAGTCAGTGCATCTTTAATTTTATCGGAGAGCCCCTGCCAGAAGGCGGCAACTAATGCTTCAGTGTTCCACTGAAGTTCAGAGGCTAGGATCCGAAATTGAATGACATACTGTCCTACTGTATGGGAGCCTTGTCGCAAACGAAGAATGCTGGAAGCAGCGGAAGTCACACGACCTGGTTCATCGAACACACTTCGGAACGTGGAAATGAATTTGGCACTATCTTGTAGAATTGGATCGTTTCTCTCCCACAGAGGGGAGGCCCAAGCCAGGGCTTGTCCAGAAAACAATGAGATAAGATAGGCCACTCTGGAACGATGGGTAGAAAAATTTTGAGGTTGGAGTTCAAAATGGACTGAACATTGGTTAAGGAAACCTCTACAAGTTTTGGGGTCCCCGTCATATTTTGACGGAGTAGGCAGGTGAAGCGTAGGAGCTGTAGACACCTGGGATGGCACTGGGGAAACGGAGGCAAGCACAGGAGCTTCAATATTAGCTGTAACAGTCTGTCCAGATGTTCCTTGGGAGGTTAACGATTGGTAACATTGAAGTAACAGCTGTTGGCGAGCATCCTGTTGCTCCACACGGCTGACCAGATGCTGCAGCATCTCCTTAGCGGTAGGTTCCGTATCTGGGTCTGTCATGGCCTGATCTTACTGTCACGGGCACTAGGAGTCTTTACCCAGGGATCACCAGGTGATAGGCTTACCAGAGCAGTATAGGTGGTAATATGGTACTCTGGTAGCAGGGTGATCACGGAACAGGAAATAGCAGGTGATGAGATGCTCAGGAAAGTCTATGACTAGCAGCACTGGCAATATGGAGGTAGTAATACACGAGGAACTGTATGGACAAAGGACACGTGAAGGTAGTCAGTGGTCTGCGGTAGCAAGTTGTACCACTGCTATAGTGAGGAGGAATGTCCAACAGAAACGAGGGGGTGATGAGAGTCAGCGGTCTGCAGATAGCAAGTTGTACCGCTGTCTGAGTGAAGGAGTGGAATCCAAGTGGAGGTATCCGGGTAGTCAGTGGTCTGCGATAGCAAGTTGTACCACTGCTATGTGAGAGGATACTGGAACAGGTGATACAGGAAACAGGGATCAGTGGTCTGCCTTCAGCAAGTTGTACCACTGAATATATATGTGAGGAGGTGCACGGGGAGAGACTGCAACACAAGATATACACGGGCACCTTGACTTTGAACCACAGTGATATGCACAATATAAATGTATAGATGACTGAACAATACTGCCAATATAGAAAGTCTCTTGAAGTAGTCCAGCATAAGATAACACAGTCAATGATGGCAATAGACTCAGCGGATAGCACACTCCAGAGGAGAACCAACACAGTCCAGCAAGGTATGCAATACACAGCACAGTCAATGAGAAGTATGCATACCGTGGTTCAGGAGGCAGTCAGACAGGAGTGCAGAGATACCTGAACGGCAGGAGGCCGGCAGGATGCGAAGTCCCTGGATGGGTGAAGCGGTGGTCTAGTAGGTGCAGCGCACGGGTAGGTAGACCAGCAGGGAACACAGGAAAGCGTGGAGAGCGGATCAGCAGTAGATGGATGAGTAGTGCTGAGGAGTAGCAGCAGCGGGTCTCTGCGGGAACACGGAGGTAGCCAATAGCAACCAGCAGGTGCAGTAACGATGGGACACGGGAGAGCAGAGTTGAACAGGCACTGTTGATCACGGAGAATAGCGGGTAGCAATAGTGGAGGCAGACTCAAGGAAACACGGGAGCGTTGACAAGGACTGAAGACTGAAGCGCACAGAGGCAGCGGATAGGAATCAGCCAAACAGTCACGATGAAACACAGACGGGTTGCAGGTTGAAGACTGTAGTGCACGGAGGCAGCGGATAGGAATCAGCTAGCAGTCACGATGATGAAACACAGACGAGTTGCAGGTTGAAGACTGTAGTGCACGGAGGCAGCGGATAGGAATCAGCTAGCAGTCACGATGATGAAACACAGACGAGTTGCAGGTTGAAGACTGTAGTGCACGGAGGCAGCGGATAGGCATCAGCTAACAGTCCCAATAATAAATGGTAGAGTAGAAGTGGTTAGAAGACTGTAGTGCACGGAGGCAGCGGATAGGAATCAGCTCACAGTCACGATGATACAGTAGATGGTAGAAGTGGTATGGGAACCACAGTAGGAGAAGTGGTTTGAAGACTGTAGTGCACGGAGGCAGCGGATAGGAATCAGCTCACAGTCACGATGATACAGTAGATGGTAGAAGTGGTATGGGAACCACAGTAGTAGAAGTGGTTTGGAAACCACAGAGGTAGAAGTGGTTTGGAAACCACAGGAATCAGCTGGGCTGAATAAACGAGGAAACACAGGAACACCTTCAGAGACTCATGGGGAATGAGACTCCAAGATCAGGCAACGTGGTGTTGACCACAGGTGCTTAATATAGGGAGGTTGCCTGATCTGCCAATTAAGTTAAAGGAACATACACTGAAGGTTTGGAAAGGGCTGCGCATGCGCAGTCCCTCAGGATAGAGGACGTCCACGGTTCCTAATAGTCCGGGAAGAAGCACTCACAGTCCGGTGAGTGACAGTACCCCCCCTTTTAAAGGTGGGCACAGAACGCCTGGAACCGGGCTTGTCCGGATTTTTGGAATAAAACTTCTTCAGAAGGGCAGGAGCATTAAGATCTTCAGCTTTGATCCATGAACGCTCTTCAGGACCAAAGCCCTTCCAATGAACGAGGAAACGGAGGACTCCTCGCGAAATTTTTGCATCCAATACCTCAGTAATCTCGAAATCCTCCTCCTGATGAACTTGAACTGGCTGCGGTGCTGAGGGAGGAGTCGAGAAACGATTGATAATAAGAGGTTTGAGTAAGGACACATGGAAGGCATTGGAAATCCGAAGATTCTTAGGAAGAAGAAGTTTAACACATACTGGATTGATAACTTGAATGATCCTATATGGACCAATAAAACGAGGGGCGAATTTCATAGATGGAACCTTCAAACGAATATTTTTGGTAGATAACCAAACCCGATCTCCAATTTTTAGTGGTGGAATAGCCCGCCTCTTCTTATCTGCGAAAGACTTATATTTGTTAGATGTCTTCTTTAAACAGGTTTTGACCTGAGACCAGATATTTTTGAAGGTCTGACAAGCAGTCTCCACAGCAGGAACTTGGGTGGGTGGGAGGGCAGGAAATTCCGGAAAAGACGGATGGTGACCGTAAACCACAAAGAATGGAGTTTTGGATGATGACTCATGGTACATGTTGTTATGGGCGAATTCAGCCCAAGGGAGCAATTCTACCCAGTTGTCTTGGTTGGCTGAAGAGAACATCCTAATAAAAGTCTCAAGATCTTGATTGACTCGTTCCGTTTGTCCGTTAGATTGCGGATGGTACGATGATGAGAGTGCTAATCGTATGCCCAAGGTTTTACAAAGGGCCCGCCAGAATCTGGAAACGAATTGTACTCCTCTATCTGACACAATCTCAGACGGACATCCATGGATGCGGAAGATTTCTTTAATGAAATGTTCAGCCAGAGTAGACGAGGAAGGTAAACCGGACTGAGGGACGAAATGAGCCATCTTCGAAAATCTGTCTACCACTACCCAAATAGTATTGTGATTCTTACTTGGTGGCAAATCAGTAACGAAATCCATACTAATATGGGTCCAAGGTTTGGACGGAATGGGTAGTGGTCGCAGCAACCCTGCTGGAGTTCTGCGGGAGGATTTGAACTGAGAACATAAATCACAGGAAGCAATAAACTCTTTGACGTCTCTCCTCATTGAAGGCCACCAGTAACTTCGAGAGAGAATCTCAAAGGTCTTGTGTTCACCGGCGTGTCCGGAAAAACGAGAGGCATGGAACCACGAAAGGATTTTCCTCCTCAGAGTAGGAGGCACGAGGGTCTTCCCAAATGGTAGCATTTTGGTGGATGAAGCAGCCAGAGAAATACATTTGGGGTCTAGAATAGCATGGTTGGGAACCTCTTCTACATCAGAGGACGTCACCAAAGCTCGAGATAGAGCGTCAGCTTTCTTGTTCTTAGCGGCTGGTTTGAAGGTTATAATTAATTCAAAACGGGAAAAGAAAAGAGACCATCTTGCTTGACGAGGGTTCAAGCATTGAGCAGATTGCAAATATGACAAGTTCTTATGATCCGTGAAGATCGTCACCGGATGGCGAGCTCCTTCCAACAAGTATCTCCATTCCTCCAATGCAGCTTTGATGGCCAGCAACTCCTTGTCCCCGATAGTATAGTTTTTCTCTGCGGGCAGAAGACCCCGAGAATAGAAGGCACAAGGATGTAATTTTTGTTGCTCCGAGCGTTGGGAGAGAATGGCTCCTAAGCCCACATTAGAGGCATCTACTTCTAGGAAGAAGGGAAGTGTCACATCAGGCTGTCGAAGAATGGGAGCAGACGAGAAGGACTCTTTGAGAATTTGAAAGGCTTGGAGAGCCTCAGATGACCATTGCTTAGTATTAGCCCCTTTCCGAGTTAGGGCCACAATAGGAGATGCAATGGATGAAAAGTCTTGAATGAAGCGTCTATAGTAATTGGCAAAACCTAAAAAACGCTGGATGGCACGAAGAGTAGTTGGCTGAGGCCAATGTAGTACAGCATTTACTTTGTCTGGATCCATCTTCAGGCCAACTCCGGAAACTATATACCCCAAGAATGGAATCTGGGGTAATTCGAATGAACATTTTTCCAATTTACAGAACAATGAGTTTTTCCGTAGTCTGGAGAGGACCTCTGCCACATGTTGGTGATGAGAAGGCAGGTCCTGTGAGAAGATCAATATGTCGTCCAGGTAGACAACGACACATACATATAATAAGTCCCGAAAGATCTCATTGATGAAACCCTGGAAAACAGCGGGGGCATTACACAGCCCGAAGGGCATTACTAAATATTCGTAATGCCCATCTCTGGTGTTGAACGCGGTCTTCCATTCGTCACCGGAACGGATTCTAATTAAATTGTAGGCACCACGAAGATCCAACTTAGTAAATATCCGAGCTCCCTTGATGCGATCAAATAGCTCAGTGATCAGCGGAATGGGATACCGATTCTTGATAGTAATGGCGTTGAGTCCACGAAAATCTATACAAGGGCGTAATGATCCATCCTTCTTTTTGACGAAGAAGAACCCAGCTCCAGCGGGAGAGGTGGAAGGTCGAATGAAGCCGCGCTGGAGATTCTCCTGTATGTACTCAGATGTGGCTTGAGTTTCAGGTAACGAGAGAGGATAGACCCGGCCCCTGGGAGGAGTCTTGCCAGGTAGAAGGTCGATCGGACAATCCCAAGAACGATGAGGAGGAAGACGTTCAGACTGAGCTTTATCAAACACATCGGCAAATGAAGCATACTGAGGAGGGAGTCCCGGGGAGGAATATGCGATGGAAGATTGCTGTACTTTAAGAGGAATAACTTGAGAAAGACAACGCTGGTGACATTCAGACCCCCAAGACATAACTTGAGGAGTGCGCCAGTCAATCTGGGGAGAGTGACACTGAAGCCATGGAAGGCCTAAGACAATCGGACTTGTCGTAACTGGAAGAATTAAAAACGAAATTTCTTCATGGTGTAGTGCACCAATCTGAAGGGTTACTGGAGACGTACTCTGGGTGATGAGACCGTTGATGAGACGTGATCCATCTATAGCCGTCACAGTAATGGGTGTTTTTAAAGTGATCACTGGTAGGGACCATTGATTCACTAGTGATTTAGAAATGAAATTTCCTGCTGCTCCGGAATCAATCAATGCCTGGGACTCAAAGGATTTGGTAGCAAAGGAGATCGTAACCTCAAAAGCGCAGACTTTAGATTTCATAAACGATGGAGAGGACTCCAGGGACCCTAACTTCACCTCTCCAGAACTAGTTAGGGCCTGGCATTTCCCGATCTCTTAGGGCAAGAGCTGAGCATATGCGTGGAATCAGCACAATAGATACAGAGTCTATTCTTTACTCTTCGTCTCCTCTCCTCTGAAGATAATTTGGAACGTCCTATCTCCATGGGAATCACAGAGGATGGAGCTGGACGAAATTGAGGGTTTGAACGAAGAGGTGCTTTGACAGCCGTTGTTTTCTCAGACTCTCTTTCACGAAATCTCATATCTACACGATGGCAAAGAGAGATCAAATCTTCTAGTGACGAAGGAAGCTCTTGGGTAGTCAGTGCATCTTTAATTTTATCGGAGAGCCCCTGCCAGAAGGCGGCAACTAATGCTTCAGTGTTCCACTGAAGTTCAGAGGCTAGGATCCTAAATTGAATGACATACTGTCCTACTGTATGGGAGCCTTGTCGCAAACGAAGAATGCTGGAAGCAGCGGAAGTCACACGACCTGGTTCATCGAACACACTTCGGAACGTGGAAATGAATTTGGCACTATCTTGTAGAATTGGATCGTTTCTCTCCCACAGAGGGGAGGCCCAAGCCAGGGCTTGTCCAGAAAACAATGAGATAAGATAGGCCACTCTGGAACGATGGGTAGAAAAATTTTGAGGTTGGAGTTCAAAATGGACTGAACATTGGTTAAGGAAACCTCTACAAGTTTTGGGGTCCCCGTCATATTTTGACGGAGTAGGCAGGTGAAGCGTAGGAGCTGTAGACACCTGGGATGGCACTGGGGAAACGGAGGCAAGCACAGGAGCTTCAATATTAGCTGTAACAGTCTGTCCAGATGTTCCTTGGGAGGTTAACGATTGGTAACATTGAAGTAACAGCTGTTGGCGAGCATCCTGTTGCTCCACACGGCTGACCAGATGCTGCAGCATCTCCTTAGCGGTAGGTTCCGTATCTGGGTCTGTCATGGCCTGATCTTACTGTCACGGGCACTAGGAGTCTTTACCCAGGGATCACCAGGTGATAGGCTTACCAGAGCAGTATAGGTGGTAATATGGTACTCTGGTAGCAGGGTGATCACGGAACAGGAAATAGCAGGTGATGAGATGCTCAGGAAAGTCTATGACTAGCAGCACTGGCAATATGGAGGTAGTAATACACGAGGAACTGTATGGACAAAGGACACGTGAAGGTAGTCAGTGGTCTGCGGTAGCAAGTTGTACCACTGCTATAGTGAGGAGGAATGTCCAACAGAAACGAGGGGGTGATGAGAGTCAGCGGTCTGCAGATAGCAAGTTGTACCGCTGTCTGAGTGAAGGAGTGGAATCCAAGTGGAGGTATCCGGGTAGTCAGTGGTCTGCGATAGCAAGTTGTACCACTGCTATGTGAGAGGATACTGGAACAGGTGATACAGGAAACAGGGATCAGTGGTCTGCCTTCAGCAAGTTGTACCACTGAATATATATGTGAGGAGGTGCACGGGGAGAGACTGCAACACAAGATATACACGGGCACCTTGACTTTGAACCACAGTGATATGCACAATATAAATGTATAGATGACTGAACAATACTGCCAATATAGAAAGTCTCTTGAAGTAGTCCAGCATAAGATAACACAGTCAATGATGGCAATAGACTCAGCGGATAGCACACTCCAGAGGAGAACCAACACAGTCCAGCAAGGTATGCAATACACAGCACAGTCAATGAGAAGTATGCATACCGTGGTTCAGGAGGCAGTCAGACAGGAGTGCAGAGATACCTGAACGGCAGGAGGCCGGCAGGATGCGAAGTCCCTGGATGGGTGAAGCGGTGGTCTAGTAGGTGCAGCGCACGGGTAGGTAGACCAGCAGGGAACACAGGAAAGCGTGGAGAGCGGATCAGCAGTAGATGGATGAGTAGTGCTGAGGAGTAGCAGCAGCGGGTCTCTGCGGGAACACGGAGGTAGCCAATAGCAACCAGCAGGTGCAGTAACGATGGGACACGGGAGAGCAGAGTTGAACAGGCACTGTTGATCATGGAGAATAGCGGGTAGCAATAGTGGAGGCAGACTCAAGGAAACACGGGAGCGTTGACAAGGACTGAAGACTGAAGCGCACAGAGGCAGCGGATAGGAATCAGCCAAACAGTCACGATGAAACACAGACGGGTTGCAGGTTGAAGACTGTAGTGCACGGAGGCAGCGGATAGGAATCAGCTAGCAGTCACGATGATGAAACACAGACGAGTTGCAGGTTGAAGACTGTAGTGCACGGAGGCAGCGGATAGGAATCAGCTAGCAGTCACGATGATGAAACACAGACGAGTTGCAGGTTGAAGACTGTAGTGCACGGAGGCAGCGGATAGGCATCAGCTAACAGTCCCAATAATAAATGGTAGAGTAGAAGTGGTTAGAAGACTGTAGTGCACGGAGGCAGCGGATAGGAATCAGCTCACAGTCACGATGATACAGTAGATGGTAGAAGTGGTATGGGAACCACAGTAGGAGAAGTGGTTTGAAGACTGTAGTGCACGGAGGCAGCGGATAGGAATCAGCTCACAGTCACGATGATACAGTAGATGGTAGAAGTGGTATGGGAACCACAGTAGTAGAAGTGGTTTGGAAACCACAGAGGTAGAAGTGGTTTGGAAACCACAGGAATCAGCTGGGCTGAATAAACGAGGAAACACAGGAACACCTTCAGAGACTCATGGGGAATGAGACTCCAAGATCAGGCAACGTGGTGTTGACCACAGGTGCTTAATATAGGGAGGTTGCCTGATCTGCCAATTAAGTTAAAGGAACATACACTGAAGGTTTGGAAAGGGCTGCGCATGCGCAGTCCCTCAGGATAGAGGACGTCCACGGTTCCTAATAGTCCGGGAAGAAGCACTCACAGTCCGGTGAGTGACAGTACCCCCCCCTTTTAAAGGTGGGCACAGAACGCCTGGAACCGGGCTTGTCCGGATTTTTGGAATAAAACTTCTTCAGAAGGGCAGGAGCATTAAGATCTTCAGCTTTGATCCATGAACGCTCTTCAGGACCAAAGCCCTTCCAATGAACGAGGAAACGGAGGACTCCTCGCGAAATTTTTGCATCCAATACCTCAGTAATCTCGAAATCCTCCTCCTGATGAACTTGAACTGGCTGCGGTGCTGAGGGAGGAGTCGAGAAACGATTGATAATAAGAGGTTTGAGTAAGGACACATGGAAGGCATTGGAAATCCGAAGATTCTTAGGAAGAAGAAGTTTAACACATACTGGATTGATAACTTGAATGATCCTATATGGACCAATAAAACGAGGGGCGAATTTCATAGATGGAACCTTCAAACGAATATTTTTGGTAGATAACCAAACCCGATCTCCAATTTTTAGTGGTGGAATAGCCCGCCTCTTCTTATCTGCGAAAGACTTATATTTGTTAGATGTCTTCTTTAAACAGGTTTTGACCTGAGACCAGATATTTTTGAAGGTCTGACAAGCAGTCTCCACAGCAGGAACTTGGGTGGGTGGGAGGGCAGGAAATTCCGGAAAAGACGGATGGTGACCGTAAACCACAAAGAATGGAGTTTTGGATGATGACTCATGGTACATGTTGTTATGGGCGAATTCAGCCCAAGGGAGCAATTCTACCCAGTTGTCTTGGTTGGCTGAAGAGAACATCCTAATAAAAGTCTCAAGATCTTGATTGACTCGTTCCGTTTGTCCGTTAGATTGCGGATGGTACGATGATGAGAGTGCTAATCGTATGCCCAAGGTTTTACAAAGGGCCCGCCAGAATCTGGAAACGAATTGTACTCCTCTATCTGACACAATCTCAGACGGACATCCATGGATGCGGAAGATTTCTTTAATGAAATGTTCAGCCAGAGTAGACGAGGAAGGTAAACCGGACTGAGGGACGAAATGAGCCATCTTCGAAAATCTGTCTACCACTACCCAAATAGTATTGTGATTCTTACTTGGTGGCAAATCAGTAACGAAATCCATACTAATATGGGTCCAAGGTTTGGACGGAATGGGTAGTGGTCGCAGCAACCCTGCTGGAGTTCTGCGGGAGGATTTGAACTGAGAACATAAATCACAGGAAGCAATAAACTCTTTGACGTCTCTCCTCATTGAAGGCCACCAGTAACTTCGAGAGAGAATCTCAAAGGTCTTGTGTTCACCGGCGTGTCCGGAAAAACGAGAGGCATGGAACCACGAAAGGATTTTCCTCCTCAGAGTAGGAGGCACGAGGGTCTTCCCAAATGGTAGCATTTTGGTGGATGAAGCAGCCAGAGAAATACATTTGGGGTCTAGAATAGCATGGTTGGGAACCTCTTCTACATCAGAGGACGTCACCAAAGCTCGAGATAGAGCGTCAGCTTTCTTGTTCTTAGCGGCTGGTTTGAAGGTTATAATTAATTCAAAACGGGAAAAGAAAAGAGACCATCTTGCTTGACGAGGGTTCAAGCATTGAGCAGATTGCAAATATGACAAGTTCTTATGATCCGTGAAGATCGTCACCGGATGGCGAGCTCCTTCCAACAAGTATCTCCATTCCTCCAATGCAGCTTTGATGGCCAGCAACTCCTTGTCCCCGATAGTATAGTTTTTCTCTGCGGGCAGAAGACCCCGAGAATAGAAGGCACAAGGATGTAATTTTTGTTGCTCCGAGCGTTGGGAGAGAATGGCTCCTAAGCCCACATTAGAGGCATCTACTTCTAGGAAGAAGGGAAGTGTCACATCAGGCTGTCGAAGAATGGGAGCAGACGAGAAGGACTCTTTGAGAATTTGAAAGGCTTGGAGAGCCTCAGATGACCATTGCTTAGTATTAGCCCCTTTCCGAGTTAGGGCCACAATAGGAGATGCAATGGATGAAAAGTCTTGAATGAAGCGTCTATAGTAATTGGCAAAACCTAAAAAACGCTGGATGGCACGAAGAGTAGTTGGCTGAGGCCAATGTAGTACAGCATTTACTTTGTCTGGATCCATCTTCAGGCCAACTCCGGAAACTATATACCCCAAGAATGGAATCTGGGGTAATTCGAATGAACATTTTTCCAATTTACAGAACAATGAGTTTTTCCGTAGTCTGGAGAGGACCTCTGCCACATGTTGGTGATGAGAAGGCAGGTCCTGTGAGAAGATCAATATGTCGTCCAGGTAGACAACGACACATACATATAATAAGTCCCGAAAGATCTCATTGATGAAACCCTGGAAAACAGCGGGGGCATTACACAGCCCGAAGGGCATTACTAAATATTCGTAATGCCCATCTCTGGTGTTGAACGCGGTCTTCCATTCGTCACCGGAACGGATTCTAATTAAATTGTAGGCACCACGAAGATCCAACTTAGTAAATATCCGAGCTCCCTTGATGCGATCAAATAGCTCAGTGATCAGCGGAATGGGATACCGATTCTTGATAGTAATGGCGTTGAGTCCACGAAAATCTATACAAGGGCGTAATGATCCATCCTTCTTTTTGACGAAGAAGAACCCAGCTCCAGCGGGAGAGGTGGAAGGTCGAATGAAGCCGCGCTGGAGATTCTCCTGTATGTACTCAGATGTGGCTTGAGTTTCAGGTAACGAGAGAGGATAGACCCGGCCCCTGGGAGGAGTCTTGCCAGGTAGAAGGTCGATCGGACAATCCCAAGAACGATGAGGAGGAAGACGTTCAGACTGAGCTTTATCAAACACATCGGCAAATGAAGCATACTGAGGAGGGAGTCCCGGGGAGGAATATGCGATGGAAGATTGCTGTACTTTAAGAGGAATAACTTGAGAAAGACAACGCTGGTGACATTCAGACCCCCAAGACATAACTTGAGGAGTGCGCCAGTCAATCTGGGGAGAGTGACACTGAAGCCATGGAAGGCCTAAGACAATCGGACTTGTCGTAACTGGAAGAATTAAAAACGAAATTTCTTCATGGTGTAGTGCACCAATCTGAAGGGTTACTGGAGACGTACTCTGGGTGATGAGACCGTTGATGAGACGTGATCCATCTATAGCCGTCACAGTAATGGGTGTTTTTAAAGTGATCACTGGTAGGGACCATTGATTCACTAGTGATTTAGAAATGAAATTTCCTGCTGCTCCGGAATCAATCAATGCCTGGGACTCAAAGGATTTGGTAGCAAAGGAGATCGTAACCTCAAAAGCGCAGACTTTAGATTTCATAAACGATGGAGAGGACTCCAGGGACCCTAACTTCACCTCTCCAGAACTAGTTAGGGCCTGGCATTTCCCGATCTCTTAGGGCAAGAGCTGAGCATATGCGTGGAATCAGCACAATAGATACAGAGTCTATTCTTTACTCTTCGTCTCCTCTCCTCTGAAGATAATTTGGAACGTCCTATCTCCATGGGAATCACAGAGGATGGAGCTGGACGAAATTGAGGGTTTGAACGAAGAGGTGCTTTGACAGCCGTTGTTTTCTCAGACTCTCTTTCACGAAATCTCATATCTACACGATGGCAAAGAGAGATCAAATCTTCTAGTGACGAAGGAAGCTCTTGGGTAGTCAGTGCATCTTTAATTTTATCGGAGAGCCCCTGCCAGAAGGCGGCAACTAATGCTTCAGTGTTCCACTGAAGTTCAGAGGCTAGGATCCTAAATTGAATGACATACTGTCCTACTGTATGGGAGCCTTGTCGCAAACGAAGAATGCTGGAAGCAGCGGAAGTCACACGACCTGGTTCATCGAACACACTTCGGAACGTGGAAATGAATTTGGCACTATCTTGTAGAATTGGATCGTTTCTCTCCCACAGAGGGGAGGCCCAAGCCAGGGCTTGTCCAGAAAACAATGAGATAAGATAGGCCACTCTGGAACGATGGGTAGAAAAATTTTGAGGTTGGAGTTCAAAATGGACTGAACATTGGTTAAGGAAACCTCTACAAGTTTTGGGGTCCCCGTCATATTTTGACGGAGTAGGCAGGTGAAGCGTAGGAGCTGTAGACACCTGGGATGGCACTGGGGAAACGGAGGCAAGCACAGGAGCTTCAATATTAGCTGTAACAGTCTGTCCAGATGTTCCTTGGGAGGTTAACGATTGGTAACATTGAAGTAACAGCTGTTGGCGAGCATCCTGTTGCTCCACACGGCTGACCAGATGCTGCAGCATCTCCTTAGCGGTAGGTTCCGTATCTGGGTCTGTCATGGCCTGATCTTACTGTCACGGGCACTAGGAGTCTTTACCCAGGGATCACCAGGTGATAGGCTTACCAGAGCAGTATAGGTGGTAATATGGTACTCTGGTAGCAGGGTGATCACGGAACAGGAAATAGCAGGTGATGAGATGCTCAGGAAAGTCTATGACTAGCAGCACTGGCAATATGGAGGTAGTAATACACGAGGAACTGTATGGACAAAGGACACGTGAAGGTAGTCAGTGGTCTGCGGTAGCAAGTTGTACCACTGCTATAGTGAGGAGGAATGTCCAACAGAAACGAGGGGGTGATGAGAGTCAGCGGTCTGCAGATAGCAAGTTGTACCGCTGTCTGAGTGAAGGAGTGGAATCCAAGTGGAGGTATCCGGGTAGTCAGTGGTCTGCGATAGCAAGTTGTACCACTGCTATGTGAGAGGATACTGGAACAGGTGATACAGGAAACAGGGATCAGTGGTCTGCCTTCAGCAAGTTGTACCACTGAATATATATGTGAGGAGGTGCACGGGGAGAGACTGCAACACAAGATATACACGGGCACCTTGACTTTGAACCACAGTGATATGCACAATATAAATGTATAGATGACTGAACAATACTGCCAATATAGAAAGTCTCTTGAAGTAGTCCAGCATAAGATAACACAGTCAATGATGGCAATAGACTCAGCGGATAGCACACTCCAGAGGAGAACCAACACAGTCCAGCAAGGTATGCAATACACAGCACAGTCAATGAGAAGTATGCATACCGTGGTTCAGGAGGCAGTCAGACAGGAGTGCAGAGATACCTGAACGGCAGGAGGCCGGCAGGATGCGAAGTCCCTGGATGGGTGAAGCGGTGGTCTAGTAGGTGCAGCGCACGGGTAGGTAGACCAGCAGGGAACACAGGAAAGCGTGGAGAGCGGATCAGCAGTAGATGGATGAGTAGTGCTGAGGAGTAGCAGCAGCGGGTCTCTGCGGGAACACGGAGGTAGCCAATAGCAACCAGCAGGTGCAGTAACGATGGGACACGGGAGAGCAGAGTTGAACAGGCACTGTTGATCACGGAGAATAGCGGGTAGCAATAGTGGAGGCAGACTCAAGGAAACACGGGAGCGTTGACAAGGACTGAAGACTGAAGCGCACAGAGGCAGCGGATAGGAATCAGCCAAACAGTCACGATGAAACACAGACGGGTTGCAGGTTGAAGACTGTAGTGCACGGAGGCAGCGGATAGGAATCAGCTAGCAGTCACGATGATGAAACACAGACGAGTTGCAGGTTGAAGACTGTAGTGCACGGAGGCAGCGGATAGGAATCAGCTAGCAGTCACGATGATGAAACACAGACGAGTTGCAGGTTGAAGACTGTAGTGCACGGAGGCAGCGGATAGGCATCAGCTAACAGTCCCAATAATAAATGGTAGAGTAGAAGTGGTTAGAAGACTGTAGTGCACGGAGGCAGCGGATAGGAATCAGCTCACAGTCACGATGATACAGTAGATGGTAGAAGTGGTATGGGAACCACAGTAGGAGAAGTGGTTTGAAGACTGTAGTGCACGGAGGCAGCGGATAGGAATCAGCTCACAGTCACGATGATACAGTAGATGGTAGAAGTGGTATGGGAACCACAGTAGTAGAAGTGGTTTGGAAACCACAGAGGTAGAAGTGGTTTGGAAACCACAGGAATCAGCTGGGCTGAATAAACGAGGAAACACAGGAACACCTTCAGAGACTCATGGGGAATGAGACTCCAAGATCAGGCAACGTGGTGTTGACCACAGGTGCTTAATATAGGGAGGTTGCCTGATCTGCCAATTAAGTTAAAGGAACATACACTGAAGGTTTGGAAAGGGCTGCGCATGCGCAGTCCCTCAGGATAGAGGACGTCCACGGTTCCTAATAGTCCGGGAAGAAGCACTCACAGTCCGGTGAGTGACAGTACCCCCCCCTTTTAAAGGTGGGCACAGAACGCCTGGAACCGGGCTTGTCCGGATTTTTGGAATAAAACTTCTTCAGAAGGGCAGGAGCATTAAGATCTTCAGCTTTGATCCATGAACGCTCTTCAGGACCAAAGCCCTTCCAATGAACGAGGAAACGGAGGACTCCTCGCGAAATTTTTGCATCCAATACCTCAGTAATCTCGAAATCCTCCTCCTGATGAACTTGAACTGGCTGCGGTGCTGAGGGAGGAGTCGAGAAACGATTGATAATAAGAGGTTTGAGTAAGGACACATGGAAGGCATTGGAAATCCGAAGATTCTTAGGAAGAAGAAGTTTAACACATACTGGATTGATAACTTGAATGATCCTATATGGACCAATAAAACGAGGGGCGAATTTCATAGATGGAACCTTCAAACGAATATTTTTGGTAGATAACCAAACCCGATCTCCAATTTTTAGTGGTGGAATAGCCCGCCTCTTCTTATCTGCGAAAGACTTATATTTGTTAGATGTCTTCTTTAAACAGGTTTTGACCTGAGACCAGATATTTTTGAAGGTCTGACAAGCAGTCTCCACAGCAGGAACTTGGGTGGGTGGGAGGGCAGGAAATTCCGGAAAAGACGGATGGTGACCGTAAACCACAAAGAACGGAGTTTTGGATGATGACTCATGGTACATGTTGTTATGGGCGAATTCAGCCCAAGGGAGCAATTCTACCCAGTTGTCTTGGTTGGCTGAAGAGAACATCCTAATAAAAGTCTCAAGATCTTGATTGACTCGTTCCGTTTGTCCGTTAGATTGCGGATGGTACGATGATGAGAGTGCTAATCGTATGCCCAAGGTTTTACAAAGGGCCCGCCAGAATCTGGAAACGAATTGTACTCCTCTATCTGACACAATCTCAGACGGACATCCATGGATGCGGAAGATTTCTTTAATGAAATGTTCAGCCAGAGTAGACGAGGAAGGTAAACCGGACTGAGGGACGAAATGAGCCATCTTCGAAAATCTGTCTACCACTACCCAAATAGTATTGTGATTCTTACTTGGTGGCAAATCAGTAACGAAATCCATACTAATATGGGTCCAAGGTTTGGACGGAATGGGTAGTGGTCGCAGCAACCCTGCTGGAGTTCTGCGGGAGGATTTGAACTGAGAACATAAATCACAGGAAGCAATAAACTCTTTGACGTCTCTCCTCATTGAAGGCCACCAGTAACTTCGAGAGAGAATCTCAAAGGTCTTGTGTTCACCGGCGTGTCCGGAAAAACGAGAGGCATGGAACCACGAAAGGATTTTCCTCCTCAGAGTAGGAGGCACGAGGGTCTTCCCAAATGGTAGCATTTTGGTGGATGAAGCAGCCAGAGAAATACATTTGGGGTCTAGAATAGCATGGTTGGGAACCTCTTCTACATCAGAGGACGTCACCAAAGCTCGAGATAGAGCGTCAGCTTTCTTGTTCTTAGCGGCTGGTTTGAAGGTTATAATTAATTCAAAACGGGAAAAGAAAAGAGACCATCTTGCTTGACGAGGGTTCAAGCATTGAGCAGATTGCAAATATGACAAGTTCTTATGATCCGTGAAGATCGTCACCGGATGGCGAGCTCCTTCCAACAAGTATCTCCATTCCTCCAATGCAGCTTTGATGGCCAGCAACTCCTTGTCCCCGATAGTATAGTTTTTCTCTGCGGGCAGAAGACCCCGAGAATAGAAGGCACAAGGATGTAATTTTTGTTGCTCCGAGCGTTGGGAGAGAATGGCTCCTAAGCCCACATTAGAGGCATCTACTTCTAGGAAGAAGGGAAGTGTCACATCAGGCTGTCGAAGAATGGGAGCAGACGAGAAGGACTCTTTGAGAATTTGAAAGGCTTGGAGAGCCTCAGATGACCATTGCTTAGTATTAGCCCCTTTCCGAGTTAGGGCCACAATAGGAGATGCAATGGATGAAAAGTCTTGAATGAAGCGTCTATAGTAATTGGCAAAACCTAAAAAACGCTGGATGGCACGAAGAGTAGTTGGCTGAGGCCAATGTAGTACAGCATTTACTTTGTCTGGATCCATCTTCAGGCCAACTCCGGAAACTATATACCCCAAGAATGGAATCTGGGGTAATTCGAATGAACATTTTTCCAATTTACAGAACAATGAGTTTTTCCGTAGTCTGGAGAGGACCTCTGCCACATGTTGGTGATGAGAAGGCAGGTCCTGTGAGAAGATCAATATGTCGTCCAGGTAGACAACGACACATACATATAATAAGTCCCGAAAGATCTCATTGATGAAACCCTGGAAAACAGCGGGGGCATTACACAGCCCGAAGGGCATTACTAAATATTCGTAATGCCCATCTCTGGTGTTGAACGCGGTCTTCCATTCGTCACCGGAACGGATTCTAATTAAATTGTAGGCACCACGAAGATCCAACTTAGTAAATATCCGAGCTCCCTTGATGCGATCAAATAGCTCAGTGATCAGCGGAATGGGATACCGATTCTTGATAGTAATGGCGTTGAGTCCACGAAAATCTATACAAGGGCGTAATGATCCATCCTTCTTTTTGACGAAGAAGAACCCAGCTCCAGCGGGAGAGGTGGAAGGTCGAATGAAGCCGCGCTGGAGATTCTCCTGTATGTACTCAGATGTGGCTTGAGTTTCAGGTAACGAGAGAGGATAGACCCGGCCCCTGGGAGGAGTCTTGCCAGGTAGAAGGTCGATCGGACAATCCCAAGAACGATGAGGAGGAAGACGTTCAGACTGAGCTTTATCAAACACATCGGCAAATGAAGCATACTGAGGAGGGAGTCCCGGGGAGGAATATGCGATGGAAGATTGCTGTACTTTAAGAGGAATAACTTGAGAAAGACAACGCTGGTGACATTCAGACCCCCAAGACATAACTTGAGGAGTGCGCCAGTCAATCTGGGGAGAGTGACACTGAAGCCATGGAAGGCCTAAGACAATCGGACTTGTCGTAACTGGAAGAATTAAAAACGAAATTTCTTCATGGTGTAGTGCACCAATCTGAAGGGTTACTGGAGACGTACTCTGGGTGATGAGACCGTTGATGAGACGTGATCCATCTATAGCCGTCACAGTAATGGGTGTTTTTAAAGTGATCACTGGTAGGGACCATTGATTCACTAGTGATTTAGAAATGAAATTTCCTGCTGCTCCGGAATCAATCAATGCCTGGGACTCAAAGGATTTGGTAGCAAAGGAGATCGTAACCTCAAAAGCGCAGACTTTAGATTTCATAAACGATGGAGAGGACTCCAGGGACCCTAACTTCACCTCTCCAGAACTAGTTAGGGCCTGGCATTTCCCGATCTCTTAGGGCAAGAGCTGAGCATATGCGTGGAATCAGCACAATAGATACAGAGTCTATTCTTTACTCTTCGTCTCCTCTCCTCTGAAGATAATTTGGAACGTCCTATCTCCATGGGAATCACAGAGGATGGAGCTGGACGAAATTGAGGGTTTGAACGAAGAGGTGCTTTGACAGCCGTTGTTTTCTCAGACTCTCTTTCACGAAATCTCATATCTACACGATGGCAAAGAGAGATCAAATCTTCTAGTGACGAAGGAAGCTCTTGGGTAGTCAGTGCATCTTTAATTTTATCGGAGAGCCCCTGCCAGAAGGCGGCAACTAATGCTTCAGTGTTCCACTGAAGTTCAGAGGCTAGGATCCTAAATTGAATGACATACTGTCCTACTGTATGGGAGCCTTGTCGCAAACGAAGAATGCTGGAAGCAGCGGAAGTCACACGACCTGGTTCATCGAACACACTTCGGAACGTGGAAATGAATTTGGCACTATCTTGTAGAATTGGATCGTTTCTCTCCCACAGAGGGGAGGCCCAAGCCAGGGCTTGTCCAGAAAACAATGAGATAAGATAGGCCACTCTGGAACGATGGGTAGAAAAATTTTGAGGTTGGAGTTCAAAATGGACTGAACATTGGTTAAGGAAACCTCTACAAGTTTTGGGGTCCCCGTCATATTTTGACGGAGTAGGCAGGTGAAGCGTAGGAGCTGTAGACACCTGGGATGGCACTGGGGAAACGGAGGCAAGCACAGGAGCTTCAATATTAGCTGTAACAGTCTGTCCAGATGTTCCTTGGGAGGTTAACGATTGGTAACATTGAAGTAACAGCTGTTGGCGAGCATCCTGTTGCTCCACACGGCTGACCAGA
>NW_027446625.1:0-50304 GCF_038048845.1 Mixophyes fleayi | reverse complement strand
TATTCATGATTTATGATTCAATTCATGATTCGAATCCTAATTCAATTTATGATTCATGATTCATGTCATGATTCATGATTCATGATTCATGTCATGATTCATGATTCATGATTCATGATTCATGTCATGATTCATGATTCATGATTCATGATTCATGATTCATGATTCATGATTCAGATTCAATTCATGATTCATGATTCATGATTCATGAATCATGAATCATGAATCATGAATCATGAATTGAATCTTGATTCATGAATTCATGATTCATGATTCAATTCATGATTCATGATTCATGATTCAATTTCATGATTCATGATTCGATTCATGATTTTTAATTAATGATTCATGATTCGATTCATGATTCATGATTCAATTCATAATTTATGATTCATGATTCATGATTCAATTCATGATTCATGATTCATGATTCATGATTCATGATTCAATTCATAATTTATGATTCATGATTCATGATTCAATTCATGATTCATGATTCAATTCATAATTCATGATTCATGATTCATGATTCAATTCATGATTCATGATTCGATTCATGATTCTTGATTCATGATTCATGATTTGATTCATGATTCATGATTCATGATTCAATTCATGATTCATGATTCATGTTTCATTTCATGATTCATGATTCATGATATAATTCATGATTCATGATTCAATTCATGATTCATGATTCATGATTCATTTCTTGATTCATGATTCGATTCATGATTCAATTCATGATTCATGATTCATGATTCATGATTCATGATCCATGATTCAATTCCTGATTCATGATTCAATTCATGATTCATAATTTATTATTCATGATTCAATTCATGATTCATGATTCAAGATTCATGATTCATGATTCAATACATGATTCGAATCCTGATTTATGATTCATGAATCATGATTCATGATTCGATATATGATTCATGATTCATGATTCATGATTAATGATTCATGATTCATGATTCATGATTCAATTCATGATTCATGATTCAATTAATGATTCATGATTCGATTCATGATTTTTTGATTCATGATTCATGATTCGATTCATGATTCATGATTCACTTCATGATTCATGATTCACTTCATGATTCATGATTCATGATTCATGATTCATGATTCAATTCATGATTCATGATTCATGATTCATGATTCATGATTCAATTCATAATTCATGATTCATGATTCATGATTAAATTCATGATTCATGATTCAATTCATGATTCTTGATTCATGATTCATAATTCGATTCATGATTTATGATTCATGATTCAATTCATGATTCATAATTCATGATTCATGATTCAATTCATGATTCAAGATTCATGATTCGATTCATGATTCATGATTCGATTCATGATTCATGATTAAATTCATGATTCAATTCATGATTCATGATTCAATTCATGATTCATGATTCATGATTCAATTTATGATTCATGATTCATGATTCAATTCATGATTCATGATTCATGATTCATGATTCAATTCGTGATTCATGATTCATGATTCGATTAATGATTCATGATTAAATTCATGATTCGATTCATGATTCAAGATATGATTCATGATTCATGATTCAATTCATGATTCCATAATTCATGATTCATGAATCAATTCATGATTCATAATTCATGATTCATGATTCAATTCATGATTCATGATTCATGATTCAATTCATGATTCATGATTTCAATTCATGATTCATGATTCAATTCATGATTCATGATTCAATTCATGATTCATGATTCAATTCATGATTCATGATTCATGATTCGATTCATGATTCATGATTTATGATTCAATTCATGATTCAAATAATGATTCATAATTCATGATTCATGATTCATGGTTCATGATTCAATTCATGATTCATGATTCATGATTTGATTCATGATTCATGATTTATGATTCAATTCATGATTCATGATTTGATTCATGATTCATGATTCATGATTCAATTCATGATTCATGATTCATGATTCATGATTCATGATTCAATTCATGATTCATGATTCATGATTCAATTCATGATTCATGATTCATGATTCAATTTATGATTCATGATTCATGATTCAATTCATGATTCATGATTCATGATTCATGATTCATGATTCAATTCATGATTCATGATTCGATTCATGATTCATGATTCATGATTCATGATTCGATTCATGATTCATGATTTATGATTCAATTCATGATTCATGATTCATGATTCATGATTCAATTCATAATTCATGATTCATGATTCAATTCATGATTCATGATTCGATTCATGATTCATGATCCATGATTCAATTCATGATTCATGATTCAATTAATAATTCGAATCCTGATTCATGATTCATGATTCAATTTATGATTCATGATTCATGATTCAATTCATGATTCATGATTCAATTCATGATTCATGATTCAATTCGTGATTCATGATTCATAATTCGATTCATGATTCATGATTTATGATTCAATTCATGATTCGAATCCTAATTCAATTTACGATTCATGATTCATGTCATGATTCATGATTCATGATTCATGTCATGATTCATGATTCATGATTCATGATTCATGTCATGATTCATGATTCATGATTCATGATTCAATTTATGATTCATGATTCATGATTCAATTCATGATTCATGATTCATGATTCATGAATCATGAATCATGAATCATGAATCATGAATTGAATCTTGATTCATGATTCATGATTCATGATTCAATTCATGATTCATGATTCATGATTCAATTCATGATTCATGATTCGATTCATGATTTTTAATTAATGATTCATGATTCGATTCATGATTCATGATTCAATTCATAATTTATGATTCATGATTCATGATTCAATTCATGATTCATGATTCATGATTCATGATTCATGATTCAATTCATAATTTATGATTCATGATTCATGATTCAATTCATGATTCATGATTCAATTCATAATTCATGATTCATGATTCATGATTCAATTCATGATTCATGATTCGATTCATGATTCTTGATTCATGATTCATGATTTGATTCATGATTCATGATTCATGATTCAATTCAATGATTCATGATTCATGTTTCATTTCATGATTCATGATTCATGATATAATTCATGATTCATGATTCAATTCATGATTCATGATTCATTTCTTGATTCATGATTCGATTCATGATTCAATTCATGATTCATGATTCATGATTCATGATTCATAATTTATTATTCATGATTCAATTCATGATTCATGATTCAATTAATGATTCATGATTCGATTCATGATTTTTGATTCATGATTCATGATTCGATTCATGATTCATGATTCACTTCATGATTCATGATTCACTTCATGATTCATGATTCATGATTCATGATTCATGATTCAATTCATGATTCATGATTCATGATTCATGATTCATGATTCAATTCATAATTCATGATTCATGATTCATGATTAAATTCATGATTCATGATTCAATTCATGATTCTTGATTCATGATTCATAATTCGATTCATGATTTATGATTCATGATTCAATTCATGATTCATAATTCATGATTCATGATTCAATTCATGATTCAAGATTCATGATTCGATTCATGATTCATGATTCGATTCATGATTCATGATTCGATTCATGATTCATGATTAAATTCATGATTCAATTCATGATTCATGATTCAATTCATGATTCATGATTCATGATTCAATTTATGATTCATGATTCATGATTCAATTCATGATTCATGATTCATGATTCATGATTCAATTTGTGATTCATGATTCATGATTCGATTCATGATTCATGATTTATGATTCAATTCATGATTCGAATCCTAATTCAATTTATGATTCATGATTTGATTTATGATTCATGATTCATGATTCATGTCATGATTCATGATTCATGATTCATGATTCAATTTATGATTCATGATTCATGATTCAATTCATGATTCATGATTCATGATTCATGATTCAATTTATGATTCATGATTCATGATTCAATTCATGATTCATGATTCATGAATCATGAATCATGAATCATGATTCATGATTCATGAATCATGAATCATGATTCATGATTCATGATTCATGAATCATGAATCATGATTCATGATTCATGATTCAAATTCATGATTCATGATTCGATTCATGATTTTTGATTAATGATTCATGATTCAATTTATGATTCATGATTCATGATTCAATTCATGATTTAAGATTCATGATTCATGATTCAATTCATGATTCATGATTTATGATTCATGATTCATGATTCATGATTCATGATTCATGATTCAATTCATAATTCATGATTCATGATTTAATTCATGATTCATGATTCGATTCATGATTCTTGATTCATGATTCATGATTTGATTCATGATTCATGATTCAATTCATGATTCATGATTCATGTTTCATTTCATGATTCATGATTCATGATTCAATTCATGATTCATGATTCATGATTCGATTCATGATTCTTGATTCATGATTCATGATTTGATTAATGATTCATGATTCATGATTCAATTCATGATTCATGATTCAATTCATGATTCATGATCCATGATTCAATTCATGATTCATGATTCATGATTCATGATTCAATTCGTGATTCATGATTCATGATTTGATTCATGATTCATGATTCATGATTCAATTCATGATTCATGATTCATGTTTTATTTTCATGATTCATGATTCAATTCATGATTCATGATTCATGATTCAATTCATGATTCATGATTCATGATTCAATCCATGATTCAATTCATGATTCATGATTCAATTTATTATTCATGACTCATGATTTAATTCATTATTCAATTCATGATTCATGATTCAATTCAGGATTCAATTCATGATTCATGATTCAATTCATGATTCATGATTCATGATTCAATTTATGATTCATGATTCATGATTCAATTCATGATTCATGATTCGATTCATGATTCAATTCATGATTCATGATTCATGATTCATGATTCAATTCCTGATTCATGATTCAATTCATGATTCATAATTTATGATTTATGATTCAATTCATGATTCATGATTCAAGATTCATGATTCATGATTCAATACATGATTCGAATCCTGATTCATTATTCATGAATCATGATTCATGATTCGATTTATGATTCATGATTCATGATTCATGATTCATGATTCAATTCATAATTCATGATTCATGATTTAATTCATGATTCATGATTCGATTCATGATTCTTGATTCATGATTCATGATTTGATTCATGATTCATGATTCATGATTCAATTCATAATTCATGATTCATGTTTCATTTCATGATTCATGATTCATGATTCAATTCATGATTCATGATTCATGATTCGATTCATGATTCTTGATTCATGATTCATGATTTGATTCATGATTCATGATTCATGATTCAATTCATGATTGATGATTCATGTTTTATTTCATGATTCATGATTCATGGTTCAATTCATGATTCATGATTCATGATTCAATCCATGATTCAATTCATGATTCATGATTCAATTTATTATTCATGACTCATGATTTAATTCATTATTCAATTCATGATTCATGATTCAATTCAGGATTCAATTCATGATTCATGATTCATGATTCAATTTATGATTCATGATTCAATTCATGATTCATAATTCGATTCATGATTCAATTCATGATTCATTGATTCATGATTCATGATTCATGATTCAATTCCTGATTCATGATTCAATTCATGATTCATAATTTATGATTTATGATTCAATTCATGATTCATGATTCAAGATTCATGATTCATGATTCAATACATGATTCGAATCCTGATTCATGATTCATGAATCATGATTCATGATTCGATTTATGATTCATGATTCATGATTCATGATTCATGATTCATGATTCATGATTTATGCTTCATGATTCAATTCATGATTCATGATTCAATTCATGATTCATGATTCGATTCATGATTTTTGATTCATGATTCATGATTCGATTCATGATTCATGATTCATGATTCACTTCATGATTCATGATTCATGATTATGATTTAATTCATGATTCATGATTTCATGATTCAATTCATAATTCATGATTCATGATTAAATTCATGATTCATGATTCATAATTCATGATTCATGAATCATGATTCATGATTCAATTCATGATTCATGATTCATGATTTGATTCATGATTCATGATTTATGATTCAATTCATGATTCATGATTCGATTCATGATTTAATTCATGA
Source organism: Mixophyes fleayi (assembly GCF_038048845.1). Lineage (NCBI taxonomy): Eukaryota > Metazoa > Chordata > Amphibia > Anura > Limnodynastidae > Mixophyes > Mixophyes fleayi. Next base: position 44,025 of record NW_027446625.1, on the reverse strand, counting down.
TTCATGATTCATGATTTATGATTCAATTCATGATTCATAATTCATGATTAATGATTCAATTCATGATTCATGATCATGATTCAATTCATGATTCATGATTCATGATTCAATTCATGATTCATGATTCATGATTCAATTCATGATTCATGATTCGATTCATGATTCATGATTCATGATTCATGATTAATGATTCATGATTCATGATTAATGATTCATGATTCAATTCATGATTCATGATTCATGATTCAATTTATGATTTATGATTCATGATTCAATTCATGATTCATGATTCGATTCATGATTCATGACCCATGATTCAATTCATGATTCATGATTCATGATTTAATTCATGATTCAATTCATGATTCGATTCATGATCCATGATTCAATTCATGATTCATGATTCAATTCATTATTCATGATTCAATTCATGATACATAATTCATGATTCATGATTCAATTCATGATTCATGATTCAAGATTCATGATTCATGATTCAATACATGATTCGAATCCCTGATTCATGATTCATGAATCATGATTCATGATTCGATTTATGATTCATAATTAATGATTCATGATTCATGATTCATGATTCAATTCATGATTCATGATTCAATTCAAGATTCATTATTCGATTCATGATTTTTGATTCATGATTCATGATTCGATTCATGATTCATGATTCACTTCATGATACATGATTCATGATTCATGATTCATGATTCAATTCATGATTCATGATTCATGATTCATGATTCATGATTCATGATTCAATTCATAATTCATGATTCATGATTCATGATTAAATTCATGATTCTTGATTCATGATTCATAATTCCGATTCATAATTTATGATTCATGATTCAATTCATGATTCATAATTCATGATTCATGATTCAATTCATGATTCAAGATTCATGATTCGATTCATGATTCATGATTCGATTCATGATTCATGATTAAATTCATGATTCGATTCATTTTTCATGATTCAATTCATGATTCATGATTCATGATTCAATTTATGATTCATGATTCATGATTCAATTCATGATTCATGATTCATGATTCAATTCGTGATTCATTATTCATGATTCGATTCATGATTCATGATTTATGATTCAATTCATGATTCGAATCCTAATTCAATTATGATTCATGATTTGATTTATGATTCATGATTCATGATTCATGTCATGATTCATGATTCATGATTCATGATTCATTTTATGATTCATGATTCATGATTCAATTCATGATTCATGATTCATGATTCATGAATCATGATTTAATTCATGATTCATGATTCAATTCATGATTCATGATTCGATTCATGATTTTTGATTAATGATTCATGATTCGATTCATGATTCATGATTCATGATTCAATTCATGATTCAAGATTCATGATTCATGATTCAATTCATGATTCATGATTCATGATTCATGATTCATGATTCAATTCATAATTCATGATTCATGATTCATGATTTAATTCATGATTCATGATTCGATTCATGATTCAAGATTCATGATTCATGATTTCCAATTCATGATTCATGATTCATGATTCATGATTCATGATTCAATTCATAATTCATGATTCATGATTCACGATTTGATTCATAATTCATGATTCATGATTCAATTCATAATTCATGATTCATGATTCGATTCATGATTCTTGATTCATGATTCATGATTTGATTCATGATTCATGATTCATGATTCAATGCATGATTCATGATTCATGTTTTATTCATGATTCATGATTCATGATTCAATTCATGATTCATGATTCATGATTCATGATTCAATCCATGATTCAATTCATGATTCATGATTCAATTTATTATTCATGACTCATGATTTAATTCATTATTCAATTCATGATTCATGATCAATTCAGGATTCAATTCATGATTCATGATTCATGATTCAATTATGATTCATGATTCATGATTCAATTTATGATTCATAATTCGATTCATGATTCAATTCATTGATTCATGATTCATGATTCATGATTCATGATTCAATTCCTGATTCATGATTCAATTCATGATTCATGATTCAAGATTCATGATTCATGATTCAATACATGATTCGAATCCTGATTCATGATTCATGAATCATGATTCATGATTCGATTTATGATTCATGATTCATGATTCATGATTCATGATTCATGATTTATGCTTCATGATTCAATTCATGATTCATGATTCAATTCATGATTCATGATTCCATTCATGATTTTTGATTCATGATTCATGATTCGATTCATGATTCATGATTCATGATTCACTTCATGATTCATGATTCATGATTCATGATTCATGATTTAATTCATGATTCATGATTCATGATTCATGATTCGATTCATGATTCATGATTCGATTCATGATTCATGATTCATGATTCAATTCATAATTCATGGTCATGATTAAATTCATGATTCATGATTCAATTCATGATTCTTGATTCATGATTCATAATTCGATTCATGATTCATGATTCATGATTCAATTCATGATTCATGATTCACGATTCATGATTCAATTCATGATTCAAGATTCATGATTCGATTCATGATTCATGATTCGATTCATGATTCATGATTAAATTCTATGATTCGATTCATGATTCAAGATATGATTCATGATTCATGATTCAATTCATGATTCATAATTCATGATTCATGAATCAATTCATGATTCATAATCATGATTCATGATTCAATTCATGATTCATGATTCAATTCATGATTCATGATTCAATTCATGATTCATGATTCATGATTTGATTCATGATTCATGATTTATGATTCAATTCATGATTCATGATTCAATTCATGATTCATAATTCATGATTCATGATTCATGATTCATGATTCATGATTCAATTCATGATTCATGATTCATGATTTGATTCATGATTCATGATTTATGATTCAATTCATGATTCATGATTCGATTCATGATTCAATTCATGATTCAATGATTCATGATTTATGATTCAATTCATGATTCATAATTCATGATTCATGATTCAATCATGATTCATGATTCATGATTCAATTCATGATTCATGATTCAGGATTCAATTCATGATTCATGATTCATGATTCATGATTCATGATTCAATTCATGATTCATGATTCGATTCATGATTCATGATTCATGATTCATGATTCGATTCATGATTCATGATTCATGATTCATGATTCATGATTCGATTCATGATTCATGATTAATGATTCATGATTCAATTCATGATTCATGATTCAATGATTCATGATTCATGATTCAATTCATGATTCATGATTCATGATTTAATTCATGATTCAATTCATGATTCATTCATGATCCATGATTCAATTCATGATTCATGATTCAATTCATTATTCATGATTCAATTCATGATACATAATTCATGATTCATGATTCAATTCATGATTCATGATTCAAGATTCATGATTCATGATTCAATTCATGATTCGAATCCTGATTCAATTCATGATTCATGATTCGATTTATGATTCATGATTTATGATTCAATTCATGATTCATGATTCATGATTCATGATTCAATTAATGATTCATGATTCATGATTCGATTCATGATTCCAGATTCATGATTCAATTCATGATTCATGATTCATGATTCAATTTATGATTCATGATTCGATTCATGATTCTTGATTCATGATTCATGATTCAATTCCTGATTCGATTCATGATTCTTGATTCATGATTCATGATTCAATTCCTGATTCATGATTCAATTCATGATTCATGATTCATGATTCGATTCATGATTCAATTCATGATTCATGATTTATAATTTAATTCATGATTCATGATTCGATTCATAATTCATAATTTATGATTTATGATTCAATCATGATTCATGATTCAAGATTCATGATTCATGATTCAATACATGATTCGAATCCTGATTCATTATTCATGAATCATGATTCATGATTCGATTTATGATTCATGATTCATGATTCATGATTCATGATTCAATTCATAATTCATGATTCATGATTCATGATTTAATTCATGATTCATGATTCAATTCATGATTCTTGATTCATGATTCATGATTTGATTCATGATTCATGATTCATGGTTCAATTCATAATTCATGATTCATGTTTCATTTCATGATTCATGATTCATGATTCAATTCATGATTCATGATTCATGATTCGATTCATGATTCTTGATTCATGATTCATGATTTGATTCATGATTCATGATTCATGATTCAATTCATGATTCATGATTCATGTTTTATTTCATGATTCATGATTCATGGTTCAATTCATGATTCATGATTCATGATTCAATCCATGATTCAATTCATGATTCATGATTCAATTTATTATTCATGACTCATGATTTATTTCATTATTCAATTCATGATTCATGATTCAATTCAGGATTCAATTCATGATTCATGATTCATGATTCAATTTATGATTCATGATTCATGATTCAATTCATGATTCATAATTCGATTCATGATTCAATTCATGATTCATGATTCATGATTCATGATTCATGATTCAATTCCTGATTCATGATTCAATTCATGATTCATAATTTATGATTTATGATTCAATTCATGATTCATGATTCATGATTCAAGATTCATGATTCATGATTCAATACATGATTCGAATCCTGATTCATGATTCATGAATCATGATTCATGATTCGATTTATGATTCATGATTCATGATTCATGATTCATGATTCATGATTTATGCTTCATGATTCAATTCATGATTCATGATTCAATTCATGATTCATGATTCGATTCATGATTTTTGATTCATGATTCATGATTCGATTCATGATTCATGATTCATGATTCACTTCATGATTCATGATTCATGATTATGATTTAATTCATGATTCATGATTCATGATTCATGATTCATGAATTCATGATTCAATTCATAATTCATGATTCATGATTAAATTCATGATTCATGATTCATAATTCATGATTCATGATTCATGATTCATGATTCATGATTCAATTCATGATTCATGATTCATGATTTGATTCATGATTCATGATTATGATTCAATTCATGATTCATGATTCGATTCATGATTCAATTCATGATTCATAATTTATGATTCAATTCATGATTCATAATTCATGATTCATGATTCAATTCATGATTCATGATTCATGATTCAATTCATGATTCATGATTCATGATTCAGTTCATGATTCATGATTCATGATTCATGATTCATGATTCAATTCATGATTCATGATTCGATTCATGATTCATGATTCATGATTCATGATTAATGATTCATGATTCATGATTAATGATTCATGATTCAATTTATGATTCATGATTCATGATTCATGATTCAATTCATGATTCATGATTCATGATTCAATTCATGATTCATGATTCGATTCATGATTCAAGACCCATGATTCAATTCATGATTCATGATTCATGATTTAATTCATGATTCAATCATGATTCGATTCATGATCCATGATTCAATTCATGATTCATGATTCAATTCATTATTCATGATTCAATTCATGATACATAATTCATGATTCATGATTCAATTCATGATTCATGATTCAAGATTCATGATTCATGATTCAATACATGATTCGAATCCTGTTTCATGATTCATGAATCATGATTCATGATTCGATTTATGATTCATAATTAATGATTCATGATTCATGATTCATGATTCAATTCATGATTCATGATTCAATTCAAGATTCATGATTCGATTCATGATTTTTGATTCATGATTCATGATTCGATTCATGATTCATGATTCATGATTCACTTCATGATACATGATTTCATGATTCATGATTCATGATTCAATTCATGATTCATGATTCATGATTCATGATTCATGATTCAATTCATGATTCATGATTCATGATTCATGATTCATGATTCAATTCATAATTCATGATTCATGATTCATGATTAAATTCATGATTCTTGATTCATGATTCATAATTCGATTCATAATTTATGATTCATGATTCAATTCATGATTCATAATTCATGATTCATGATTCAATTCATGATTCAAGATTCATTATTCGATTCATGATTCATGATTCGATTCATGATTCATGATTAAATTCATGATTCGATTCATTATTCATGATTCAATTCATGATTCATGATTCATGATTCAATTAATGATTCATGATTCATGATTCAATTCATGATTCATGATTCATGATTCAATTCGTGATTCATGATTCATGATTCGATTCATGATTCATGATTTATGATTCAATTCATGATTCGAATCTTAATTCAATTTATGATTCATGATTTGATTTATGATTCATGATTCATGATTCATGTCATGATTCATGATTCATGATTCATGATTCAATTTATGATTCATAATTCATGATTCAATTCATGATTTCATGATTCATGATTCATGAATCATGATTTAATTCATGATTCATGATTCAATTCATGATTCATGATTCGATTCATGATTTTTGATTAATGATTCATGATTCGATTCATGATTCATGATTCATGATTCAATTCATGATTCAAGATTCATGATTCATGATTCAATTCATGATTCATGATTCATGATTCATGATTCATGATTCAATTCATAATTCATGATTCATGATTTATGATTTAATTCATGATTCATGATTCGATTCATGATTCAAGATTCATGATTTATGATTTAATTCATGATTCATGATTCAATTCATGATTCATGATTCATGATTCATGATTCATGATTCAATTCATAATTCATGATTCATGATTCATGATTTGATTCATGATTCATGATTCATGATTCAATTCATAATTCATGATTCATGTTTCATTTCATGATTCATGATTCATGATTCAATTCATGATTCATGATTCATGATTCGATTCATGATTCTTGATTCATGATTCATGATTTGATTCATGATTCATGATTCATGATTCAATGCATGATTCATGATTCATGTTTTAATTTCATGATTCATGATTCATGATTCAATTCATGATTCATGATTCAATTTATGATTCATGATTCATGATTCAATCCATGATTCAATTCATGATTCATGATTCAATTTATTATTCATGACTCATGATTTAATTCATTATTCAATTCATGATTCATGATTCAATTCAGGATTCAATTCATGATTCATGATTCATGATTCAATTTATGATTCATGATTCATGATTCAATTCATGATTCATAATTCGATTCATGATTCAATTCATGATTCATGATTCATGATTCATGATTCATGATTCATGATTCAATTCCTGATTCATGATTCAATTCATGATTCATGATTCAAGATTCATGATTCATGATTCAATACATGATTCGAATCCTGATTCATGATTCATGAATCATGAGTCATGATTCGATTTATGATTCATGATTCATGATTCATGATTCATGATTCATGATTTATGCTTCCATGATTCAATTCATGATTCATGATTCAATTCATGATTCATGATTCGATTCATGATTTTTGATTCATGATTCATGATTCGATTCATGATTCATGATTCATGATTCACTTCATGATTCATGATTCATGATTCATGATTCATGATTCATGATTTAATTCATGATTCATGATTCATGATTCATGATTCGATTCATGATTCATGATTCGATTCATGATTCATGATTCATGATTCAATTCATAATTCATGGTTCATGATTAAATTCATGATTCATGATTCAATTCATGATTCTTGATTCATGATTCATAATTCGATTCATGATTCATGATTCATGATTCAATTCATGATTCAAGATTCATGATTCGATTCATGATTCATGATTCGATTCATGATTCATGATTAAATTCATGATTCGATTCATGATTCATGATTCGATTCATGATTCAAGATATGATTCATGATTCATGATTCAATTCATGATTCATAATTCATGATTCATGAATCAATTCATGATTCATGATTCAATTCATGATTCATAATTCATGATTCATGAATCAATTCATGATTCATAATTCATGATTCATGATTCAATTCATGATTCATGATTCAATTCATGATTCATGATTCAATTCATGATTCATGATTCATGATTTGATTCATGATTCATGATTTATGATTCAATTCATGATTCATGATTCAATTCATGATTCATGATTCATGATTTGATTCATGATTCATGATTTATGATTCAATTCATGATTCATGATTCGATTCATGATTCAATTCATGATTCATGATTCATGATTTATGATTCAATTCATGATTCATAATTCATGATTCATGATTCAATTCATGATTCATGATTCATGATTCAATTCATGATTCATGATTCATGATTCAATTCATGATTCATGATTCATGATTCATGATTCATGATTCAATTCATGATTCATGATTCGATTCATGATTCATGATTCATGATTCATGATTCATGATTCGATTCATGATTCATGATTAATGATTCATGATTCAATTCATGATTCATGATTCATGATTCATGATTCATGATTCAATTCATGATTCATGATTCAATTCATGATTCATGATTCGATTCATGAATTATGACCATGATTCAATTCATGATTCATGATTCATGATTTAATTCATGATTCAATTCATGATTCGATTCATGATCCATGATTCAATTCATGATTCATGATTCAATTCATGATATATAATTCATGATTCATGATTCAATTCATGATTCATGATTCAAGATTCATGATTCATGATTCAATTCATGATTCGAATCCTGATTCAATTCATGATTCATGATTCAATTCATGATTCATGATTCATGATTCAATTAATGATTCATGATTCATGATTCGATTCATGATTCCTGATTCATGATTCAGTTCATGATTCATGATTCATGATTCAATTTATGATTCATGATTCGATTCATGATTCTTGTCTCATGATTCATGATTCAATTCCTGATTCATGATTCAATTCATGATTCATGATTCATGATTCGATTCATGATTCGATTCATATTCATGATTCATAATTTAATTCATGATTCATGATTCGATTCATGATTCATGATTAAATTCATGATTCAATTCATGATTCATGATTCATGATTCAATTTATGATTCATGATTCATGAATCAATTCATGATTCATGATTTATGATTTACTTCATGATTCAATTCATGATTCATTATTCATGATTCATGATTCAATTCATGATTTATGATTCATGATTCATGATTCAATTCATGATTCATGATTCAATTCATTAATCGATTCATGATTCAATTCATGATTCATGATTCATGATTCAATTCATGATTCATAATTCATGATTCATGATTTGATTCATGATTTATGATTCATGATTATATTCATGATTCAATTCATAATTCAATTCATGATTCCTGGTTCATGATTCATGATTCATGATTAAATTCATGATTCATAATTCATGATTCATGATTCGATTCATGATTCATGATTCATGATTCAATTCATGATTCATAATTCATGATTCATGATTCAATTCATGATTCATGATTCATGATTCATGATTTATGATTCAATTCATGATTCCATGATTCAATTCATGATTCATGATTCATGATTATATCATGATTCATGATTTATGATCCAATTCATGATTCATGATTCATGATTCAATTAATGATTCATGATTCAATTCATGATTCATGATTCATGATTCGATTCATGATTCATGATTTATGATTCAATTCATGATTCGAATCCTAATTCAATTTATGATTCATGATTTGATTTATGATTCATGATTCATGATTCATGATTCAATTCATGATTCATGATTCATGATTCAATTCATGATTCATGATTCATGATTCAATTCATGATTCATGATTCATGATTCAATTCATGATTCATGATTCGATTCATGATTCATGATCCATGATTCAATTCATGATTCATGATTCAATTCATTATTCATGATTCAATTCATGATACATAATTCATGATTCATGATTCAATTCATGATTCATGATTCAAGATTCATGATCCATGATTCAATTCATGATTCATGATTCAATTCATTATTCATGATTCAATTCATGATACATAATTCATGATTCATGATTCAATTCATGATTCATGATTCACTTCATGATTCATGATTCACGATTCATGATTTTTGATTCATGATTCATGATTCGATTCATGATTCATGATTCATGATTAAATTCAGATTCATGATTCACGATTCATGATTCATGATTCAATTCATGATTCATGATTCATGATTCAATTCATGATTCATGATTCATGATTCATGATTCATTATTCAATTCATAATTCATGATTCATGATTCATGATTAAATTCAGATTCATGATTCAATTCATGATTCTTGATTCATGATTCATAATTCGATTCATGATTTATGATTCATGATTCAATTCATGATTCATAATTCATGATTCATGATTCAATTCATGATTCAAGATTCATGATTCGATTCATGATTCATGATTCGATTCATGATTCATGATTAAATTCATGATTCGATTCATGATTCATGATTCAATTCATGATTCATGATTCATGATTCAATTTATGATTCATGATTCATGATTCAATTCATGATTCATGATTCAATTCATGATTCATGATTCATGATTCATGATTTAATTCGTGATTCATGATTCATGATTCGATTCATGATTCATGATTTATGATTCAATTCATGATTCGAATCCTAATTCAATTTATGATTCATGATTTGATTTATGATTCATGATTCATGATTCATGTCATGATTCATGATTCATGATTCAATTTATGATTCATGATTTGATTTATGATTCATGATTCATGTCATGATTCATGATTCATGATTCAATTTATGATTCATGATTCATGATTCAATTCATGATTCATGATTCATGAATCATGATTTAATTCATGATTCATGATTCATGATTCAATTCATGATTCATGATTCGATTCATGATTTTTGATTAATGATTCATGATTCGATTCATGATTCATGATTCATGATTCAATTCATGATTCAAGATTCACGATTCATGATTCAATTCATGATTCATGATTCATGATTCATGATTCAATTCATAATTCATGATTCATGATTCATGAATTAATTCATGAATCATGATTCGATTAATGATTCTTGATTCATGATTCATGATTTGATTCATGATTCATGATTCATGATTCAATTCATAATTCATGATTCATGTTTCATTTCATGATTCATGATTCATGATTCAATTCATGATTCATGATTCATGATTCGATTCATGATTCTTGATTCATGATTCATGATTTGATTCATGATTCATGATTCATGATTCAATTCATGATTCATGTTTTATTTCATGATTCATGATTCATGATTCAATTCATGATTCATGATTCATGATTTAATTCATGATTCATGATTCATGATTCAATCCATGATTCAATTCATGATTCATGATTCAATTTATTATTCATGACTCATGATTTAATTCATTATTCAATTCATGATTCATGATTCAATTCAGGATTCAATTCATGATTCATGATTCATGATTCAATTTATGATTCATGATTCATGATTCAATTCATGATTCATAATTCGATTCATGATTCAATTCATGATTCATGATTCATGATTCATGATTCATGATTCAATTCCTGATTCATGATTCAATTCATGATTCATGATTCAAGATTCATGATTCATGATTCAATACATGATTCGAATCCTGATTCATGATTCATGAATCATGATTCATGATTCGATTTATGATTCATGATTCATGATTCATGATTCATGATTCATGATTCATGATTTATGCTTCATGATTCAATTCATGATTCATGATTCAATTCATGATTCATGATTCGATTCATGATTTTTGATTCATGATTCATGATTCGATTCATGATTCATGATTCATGATTCATGATTTATTCATGATTCAATTCATGATTCAATTCATGATCCATGATTCAATTCATGATTCATGATTCAATTCATTATTCATGATTCAATTCATGATTCATAATTCATGATTCATGATTCAATTCATGATTCATGATTCAAGATTCATGATTCATGATTCAATTCATGAATCGAATCCTTATTCAATTCATGATTCATGATTCAATTTAGGATTCATGATTCATGATTCATGATTCATGATTCAATTAAGGATTCACGATTCATGATTCGATTCATGATTCCTGATTCATGAATTAATTCATGATTCATGATTCAAGATTCATGATTCATGATTCAATTCATGATTCGAATCCTGATTCAATTCATGATTCATGATTCGATTTATGATTCATGATTCATGATTCAATTCATGATTCATGATTCATGATTCATGATTCAATTCATGATTCATGATTCATGATTCATGATTCAATTCATGATTCATGATTCATGATTCAATTCATGATTCATGATTCGATTCATGATTCATGATCCATGATTCAATTCATGATTCATGATTCATGATTTAATTAATGATTCAATTCATGATTCGATTCATGATCCATGATTCAATTCATGATTCATGATTCAATTCATTATTCATGATTCAATTCATGATTCATGATTCAAGATTCATGATTCATGATTCAATTCATGATTCGAATCCTGATTCAATTCATGATTCATGATTCGATTTATGATTCATGATTCATGATTCAATTCATGATTCATGATTCATGATTCGATTCATGATTCCTGATTCATGATTCAATTCATGATTCATGATTCATGATTCAATTTATGATTCATGATTCGATTCATGATTCTTGATTCATGATTCATGATTCAATTCCTGATTCATGATTCAATTCATGATTCATGATTCGATTCATGATTCAATTCATGATTCATGATTCATAATTTAATTCATGATTCATGATTCGATTCATGATTCATGATTAAATTTATGATTCAATTCATGATTCATGATTCATGATTCAATTCATGATTCATGATTCATGATTCATGATTCATGATTTAATTCATGATTCATGATTTATGATTCAATTCATGATTCAATTCATAATTCATTATTCATGAATCATGATTCAATTCATGATTTTTGATTCATGATTCATGATTCGATTCATGATTCATGATTCAATTCATTATTCATGATTCAATTCATGATTCATAATTCATGATTCATGATTCAATTCATGATTCATGATTCAAGATTCATGATTCATGATTCAATTCATGATTCATGATTCAATTCATGAATCGAATCCTGATTCAATTCATGATTCATGATTCGATTTATGATTCATGATTCATGATTCATGATTCATGATTCAATTAATGATTCACGATTCATGATTCGATTCATGAATCCTGATTCATGAATTAATTCATGATTCATGATTCAAGATTCATGATTCTTGATTCAATTCATGATTCGAATCCTGATTCAATTCATGATTCATGATTCGATTTATGATTCATGATTCATGATTCAATTCATGATTCGATTTATGATTCATGATTCAATTCATGATTCATGATTCATGATTCATGATTCAATTCATAATTCATGATTCATGATTTATGATTTAATTCATGATTCATGATTCGATTCATGATTCAAGATTCATGATTTATGATTTAATTCATGATTCATGATTCAATTCATGATTCATGATTCATGATTCATGATTCATGATTCAATTCATAATTCATGATTCATGATTCATGATTTGATTCATGATTCATGATTCATGATTCAATTCATAATTCATGATTCATGTTTCATTTCATGATTCATGATTCATGATTCAATTCATGATTCATGATTCATGATTCGATTCATGATTCTTGATTCATGATTCATGATTTGATTCATGATTCATGATTCATGATTCAATGCATGATTCATGATTCATGTTTTATTTCATGATTCATGATTCATGATTCAATTCATGATTCATGATTCAATTCATGATTCATGATTCATGATTCAATCCATGATTCAATTCATGATTCATGATTCAATTTATTATTCATGACTCATGATTTAATTCATTATTCAATTCATGATTCATGATTCAATTCAGGATTCAATTCATGATTCATGATTCATGATTCAATTTATGATTCATGATTCATGATTCAATTCATGATTCATAATTCGATTCATGATTCAATTCATGATTCATGATTCATGATTCATGATTCATGATTCAATTCCTGATTCATGATTCAATTCATGATTCATGATTCAAGATTCATGATTCATGACTCAATTCATGATTCGAATCCTGATTCAATTCATGATTCATGATTCGATTTATGATTCATGATTCATGATTCAATTCATGATTCATGATTCATGATTCATGATTCAATTCATGATTCATGATTCATGATTCATGATTCAATTCATGATTCATGATTCATGATTCAATTCATGATTCATGATTCGATTCATGATTCATGATCCATGATTCAATTCATGATTCATGATTCATGATTTAATTCATGATTCAATTCATGATTCGATTCATGATCCATGATTCAATTCATGATTCATGATTCAATTCATTATTCATGATTCAATTCATGATTCATGATTCAAGATTCATGATTCATGATTCAATTCATGATTCGAATCCTGATTCAATTCATGATTCATGATTCGATTTATGATTCATGATTCATGATTCAATTCATGATTCATGATTCATGATTCGATTCATGATTCCTGATTCATGATTCAATTCATGATTCATGATTCATGATTCAATTTATGATTCATGATTCGATTCATGATTCTTGATTCATGATTCATGATTCAATTCCTGATTCATGATTCAATTCATGATTCATGATTCGATTCATGATTCAATTCATGATTCATGATTCATAATTTAATTCATGATTCATGATTCGATTCATGATTCATGATTAAATTTATGATTCAATTCATGATTCATGATTCATGATTCAATTCATGATTCATGATTCATGATTCAATTTATGATTCATGATTCATGATTTAATTCATGATTCATGATTTATGATTCAATTCATGATTCAATTCATGATTCATTATTCATGAATCATGATTCAATTCATGATTTTTGATTCATGATTCATGATTCGATTCATGATTCATGATTCAATTCATTATTCATGATTCAATTCATGATTCATAATTCATGATTCATGATTCAATTCATGATTCATGATTCAAGATTCATGATTCATGATTCAATTCATGATTCATGATTCAATTCATGAATCGAATCCTGATTCAATTCATGATTCATGATTCGATTTATGATTCATGATTCATGATTCATGATTCATGATTCAATTAATGATTCACGATTCATGATTCGATTCATGAATCCTGATTCATGAATTAATTCATGATTCATGATTCAAGATTCATGATTCTTGATTCAATTCATGATTCGAATCCTGATTCAATTCATGATTCATGATTCGATTTATGATTCATGATTCATGATTCAATTCATGATCATGATTCGATTTATGATTCATGATTCAATTCATGATTCATGATTCATGATTCATGATTCAATTCATAATTCATGATTCATGATTTATGATTTAATTCATGATTCATGATTCGATTCATGATTCAAGATTCATGATTTATGATTTAATTCATGATTCATGATTCAATTCATGATTCATGATTCATGATTCATGATTCATGATTCAATTCATAATTCATGATTCATGATTCATGATTTGATTCATGATTCATGATTCATGATTCAATTCATAATTCATGATTCATGTTTCATTTCATGATTCATGATTCATGATTCAATTCATGATTCATGATTCATGATTCGATTCATGATTCTTGATTCATGATTCATGATTTGATTCATGATTCATGATTCATGATTCAATGCATGATTCATGATTCATGTTTTATTTCATGATTCATGATTCATGATTCAATTCATGATTCATGATTCAATTCATGATTCATGATTCAATCCATGATTCAATCATGATTCATGATTCAATTTATTATTCATGACTCATGATTTAATTCATTATTCAATTCATGATTCATGATTCAATTCAGGATTCAATTCATGATTCATGATTCATGATTCAATTTATGATTCATGATTCATGATTCAATTCATGATTCATAATTCGATTCATGATTCAATTCATGATTCATGATTCATGATTCATGATTCATGATTCAATTCCTGATTCATGATTCAATTCATGATTCATGATTCAAGATTCATGATTCATGATTCAATTCATGATTCGAATCCTGATTCAATTCATGATTCATGATTCGATTTATGATTCATGATTCATGATTCAATTCATGATTCATGATTCATGATTCATGATTCAATTCATGATTCATGATTCATGATTCATGATTCAATTCATGATTCATGATTCATGATTCAATTCATGATTCATGATTCGATTCATGATTCATGATCCATGATTCAATTCATGATTCATGATTCATGATTTAATTCATGATTCAATTCATGATTCGATTCATGATCCATGATTCAATTCATGATTCATGATTCAATTCATTATTCATGATTCAATTCATGATTCATGATTCAAGATTTCATGATTCATGATTCAATTCATGATTCGAATCCTGATTCAATTCATGATTCATGATTCGATTTATGATTCATGATTCATGATTCAATTCATGATTCATGATTCATGATTCGATTCATGATTCCTGATTCATGATTCAATTCATGATTCATGATTCATGATTCAATTTATGATTCATGATTCGATTTCATGATTCTTGATTCATGATTCATGATTCAATTCCTGATTCATGATTCAATTCATGATTCATGATTCGATTCATGATTCAATTCATGATTCATGATTCATAATTTAATTCATGATTCATGATTCGATTCATGATTCATGATTAAATTTATGATTCAATTCATGATTCATGATTCATGATTCAATTCATGATTCATGATTCATGATTCAATTTATGATTCATGATTCATGATTTAATTCATGATTCATGATTTATGATTCAATTCATGATTCAATTCATGATTCATTATTCATGAATCATGATTCAATTCATGATTTTTGATTCATGATTCATGATTCGATTCATGATTCATGATTCAATTCATTATTCATGATTCAATTCATGATTCATAATTCATGATTCATGATTCAATTCATGATTCATGATTCAAGATTCATGATTCATGATTCAATTCATGATTCATGATTCAATTCATGAATCGAATCCTGATTCAATTCATGATTCATGATTCGATTTATGATTCATGATTCATGATTCATGATTCATGATTCAATTAATGATTCACGATTCATGATTCGATTCATGAATCCTGATTCATGAATTAATTCATGATTCATGATTCAAGATTCATGATTCTTGATTCAATTCATGATTCGAATCCTGATTCAATTCATGATTCATGATTCGATTTATGATTCATGATTCATGATTCAATTCATGATTCATGATTCGATTTATGATTCATGATTCAATTCATGATTCATGATTCATGATTCATGATTCAATTCATAATTCATGATTCATGATTTATGATTTAATTCATGATTCATGATTCGATTCATGATTCAAGATTCATGATTTATGATTTAATTCATGATTCATGATTCAATTCATGATTCATGATTCATGATTCATGATTCATGATTCAATTCATAATTCATGATTCATGATTCATGAGTTGATTCATGATTCATGATTCATGATTCAATTCATAATTCATGATTCATGTTTCATTTCATGATTCATGATTCATGATTCAATTCATGATTCATGATTCATGATTCGATTCATGATTCTTGATTCATGATTCATGATTTGATTCATGATTCATGATTCATGATTCAATGCATGATTCATGATTCATGTTTTATTTCATGATTCATGATTCATGATTCAATTCATGATTCATGATTCAATTCATGATTCATGATTCATGATTCAATCCATGATTCAATTCATGATTCATGATTCAATTTATTATTCATGACTCATGATTTAATTCATTATTCAATTCATGATTCATGATTCAATTCAGGATTCAATTCATGATTCATGATTCATGATTCAATTTATGATTCATGATTCATGATTCAATTCATGATTCATAATTCGATTCATGATTCAATTCATGATTCATGATTCATGATTCATGATTCATGATTCAATTCCTGATTCATGATTCAATTCATGATTCATGATTCAAGATTCATGATTCATGATTCAATACATGATTCGAATCCTGATTCATGATTCATGAATCATGATTCATGATTCGATTTATGATTCATGATTCATGATTCATGATTCATGATTCATGATTTATGCTTCATGATTCAATTCATGATTCATGATTCAATTCATGATTCATGATTCGATTCATGATTTTTGATTCATGATTCATGATTCGATTCATGATTCATGATTCATGATTCACTTCATGATTCATGATTCATGATTCATGATTCATGATTCATGATTTAATTCATGATTCATGATTCATGATTCATGATTCGATTCATGATTCATGATTCGATTCATGATTCATGATTCATGATTCAATTCATAATTCATGGTTCATGATTAAATTCATGATTCATGATTCAATTCATGATTCTTGATTCATGATTCATAATTCGATTCATGATTCATGATTCATGATTCAATTCATGATTCATGATTCATGATTCATGATTCAATTCATGATTCAAGATTCATGATTCGATTCATGATTCATGATTCGATTCATGATTCATGATTAAATTCATGATTCGATTCATGATTCATGATTCGATTCATGATTCAAGATATGATTCATGATTCATGATTCAATTCATGATTCATAATTCATGATTCATGAATCAATTCATGATTCATGATTCAATTCATGATTCATAATTCATGATTCCTGAATCAATTCATGATTCATAATTCATGATTCATGATTCAATTCATGATTCATGATTCAATTCATGATTCATGATTCAATTCATGATTCATGATTCATGATTTGATTCATGATTCATGATTTATGATTCAATTCATGATTCATGATTCAATTCATGATTCATGATTCATGATTTGATTCATGATTCATGATTTATGATTCAATTCATGATTCATGATTCGATTCATGATTCAATTCATGATTCATGATTCATGATTTATGATTCAATTCATGATTCATAATTCATGATTCATGATTCAATTCATGATTCATGATTCATGATTCAATTCATGATTCATGATTCATGATTCAATTCATGATTCATGATTCATGATTCATGATTCATGATTCAATTCATGATTCATGATTCGATTCATGATTCATGATTCATGATTCATGATTCATGATTCGATTCATGATTCATGATTAATGATTCATGATTCAATTCATGATTCATGATTCATGATTCATGATTCATGATTCAATTCATGATTCATGATTCAATTCATGATTCATGATTCGATTCATGAATTATGACCCATGATTCAATTCATGATTCATGATTCATGATTTAATTCATGATTCAATTCATGATTCGATTCATGATCCATGATTCAATTCATGATTCATGATTCAATTCATTATTCATGATTCAATTCATGATATATAATTCATGATTCATGATTCAATTCATGATTCATGATTCAAGATTCATGATTCATGATTCAATTCATGATTCGAATCCTGATTCAATTCATGATTCATGATTCGATTTATGATTCATGATTTATGATTCAATTCATGATTCATGATTCATGATTCAATTAATGATTCATGATTCATGATTCGATTCATGATTCCTGATTCATGATTCAGTTCATGATTCATGATTCATGATTCAATTTATGATTCATGATTCGATTCATGATTCTTGATTCATGATTCATGATTCAATTCCTGATTCATGATTCAATTCATGATTCATGATTCATGATTCGATTCATGATTCGATTCATGATTCATGATTCATAATTTAATTCATGATTCATGATTCGATTCATGATTCATGATTAAATTCATGATTCAATTCATGATTCATGATTCATGATTCAATTTATGATTCATGATTCATGAATCAATTCATGATTCATGATTTATGATTTACTTCATGATTCAATTCATGATTCATTATTCATGATTCATGATTCAATTCATGATTTATGATTCATGATTCATGATTCAATTCATGATTCATGATTCAATTCATTAATCGATTCATGATTCAATTCATGATTCATGATTCATGATTCAATTCATGATTCATAATTCATGATTCATGATTTGATTCATGATTTATGATTCATGATTATATTCATGATTCAATTCATAATTCAATTCATGATTCCTGGTTCATGATTCATGATTCATGATTCAATTCATGATTCATAATTCATGATTCATGATTCGATTCATGATTCATGATTCATGATTCAATTCATGATTCATAATTCATGATTCATGATTCAATTCATGATTCATGATTTATGATTCATGATTTATGATTCAATTCATGATTCATGATTCAATTCATGATTCATGATTCATGATTATATTCATGATTCATGATTTATGATCCAATTCATGATTCATGATTCATGATTCAATTAATGATTCATGATTCAATTCATGATTCATGATTCATGATTCGATTCATGATTCATGATTTATGATTCAATTCATGATTCGAATCCTAATTCAATTTATGATTCATGATTTGATTTATGATTCATGATTCATGATTCATGATTCAATTCATGATTCATGATTCAATTCATGATTCATGATTCATGATTCAATTCATGATTCATGATTCATGATTCAATTCATGATTCATGATTCGATTCATGATTCATGATCCATGATTCAATTCATGATTCATGATTCAATTCATTATTCATGATTCAATTCATGATACATAATTCATGATTCATGATTCAATTCATGATTCATGATTCAAGATTCATGATTCATGATTCGATTCATGATTCATGATTCATGATTCACTTCATGATTCATGATTCACGATTCATGATTTTTGATTCATGATTCATGATTCGATTCATGATTCATGATTCATGATTCACTTCATGATTCATGATTCACGATTCATGATTCATGATTCACGATTCATGATTTTTGATTCATGATTCATGATTCGATTCATGATTCATGATTCATGATTCACTTCATGATTCATGATTCACGATTCATGATTCATGATTCAATTCATGATTCATGATTCATGATTCAATTCATGATTCATGATTCATGATTCATGATTCATTATTCAATTCATAATTCATGATTCATGATTCATGATTAAATTCAGATTCATGATTCATGATTCGATTCATGATTCATGATTCGATTCATGATTCATGATTAAATTCATGATTCGATTCATGATTCATGATTCAATTCATGATTCATGATTCATGATTCAATTTATGATTCATGATTCATGATTCAATTCATGATTCATGATTCAATTCATGATTCATGATTCATGATTCATGATTTAATTCGTGATTCATGATTCATGATTCGATTCATGATTCATGATTTATGATTCAATTCATGATTCGAATCCTAATTCAATTTATGATTCATGATTTGATTTATGATTCATGATTCATGATTCATGTCATGATTCATGATTCATGATTCAATTTATGATTCATGATTTGATTTATGATTCATGATTCATGTCATGATTCATGATTCATGATTCAATTTATGATTCATGATTCATGATTCAATTCATGATTCATGATTCATGATTCATGAATCATGATTTAATTCATGATTCATGATTCATGATTCAATTCATGATTCATGATTCGATTCATGATTTTTGATTAATGATTCATGATTCGATTCATGATTCATGATTCATGATTCAATTCATGATTCAAGATTCACGATTCATGATTCAATTCATGATTCATGATTCATGATTCATGATTCAATTCATAATTCATGATTCATGATTCATGAATTAATTCATGAATCATGATTCGATTAATGATTCTTGATTCATGATTCATGATTTGATTCATGATTCATGATTCATGATTCAATTCATAATTCATGATTCATGTTTCATTTCATGATTCATGATTCATGATTCAATTCATGATTCATGATTCATGATTCGATTCATGATTCTTGATTCATGATTCATGATTTGATTCATGATTCATGATTCATGATTCAATTCATGATTCATGTTTTATTTCATGATTCATGATTCATGATTCAATTCATGATTCATGATTCATGATTTAATTCATGATTCATGATTCATGATTCAATCCATGATTCAATTCATGATTCATGATTCAATTTATTATTCATGACTCATGATTTAATTCATTATTCAATTCATGATTCATGATTCAATTCAGGATTCAATTCATGATTCATGATTCATGATTCAATTTATGATTCATGATTCATGATTCAATTCATGATTCATAATTCGATTCATGATTCAATTCATGATTCATGATTCATGATTCATGATTCATGATTCAATTCCTGATTCATGATTCAATTCATGATTCATGATTCAAGATTCATGATTCATGATTCAATACATGATTCGAATCCTGATTCATGATTCATGAATCATGATTCATGATTCGATTTATGATTCATGATTCATGATTCATGATTCATGATTCATGATTCATGATTTATGCTTCATGATTCAATTCATGATTCATGATTCAATTCATGATTCATGATTCGATTCATGATTTTTGATTCATGATTCATGATTCGATTCATGATTCATGATTCATGATTCATGATTTAATTCATGATTCAATTCATGATTCAATTCATGATCCATGATTCAATTCATGATTCATGATTCATGATTCAATTCATTATTCATGATTCAATTCATGATTCATAATTCATGATTCATGATTCAATTCATGATTCATGATTCAAGATTCATGATTCATGATTCAATTCATGAATCGAATCCTTATTCAATTCATGATTCATGATTCAATTTAGGATTCATGATTCATGATTCATGATTCATGATTCAATTAAGGATTCACGATTCATGATTCGATTCATGATTCCTGATTCATGAATTAATTCATGATTCATGATTCAAGATTCATGATTCATGATTCAATTCATGATTCGAATCCTGATTCAATTCATGATTCATGATTCGATTTATGATTCATGATTCATGATTCAATTCATGATTCATGATTCATGATTCATGATTCAATTCATGATTCATGATTCATGATTCATGATTCAATTCATGATTCATGATTCATGATTCAATTCATGATTCATGATTCGATTCATGATTCATGATCCATGATTCAATTCATGATTCATGATTCATGATTTAATTCATGATTCAATTCATGATTCGATTCATGATCCATGATTCAATTCATGATTCATGATTCAATTCATTATTCATGATTCAATTCATGATTCATGATTCAAGATTCATGATTCATGATTCAATTCATGATTCGAATCCTGATTCAATTCATGATTCATGATTCGATTTATGATTCATGATTCATGATTCAATTCATGATTCATGATTCATGATTCGATTCATGATTCCTGATTCATGATTCAATTCATGATTCATGATTCATGATTCAATTTATGATTCATGATTCGATTCATGATTCTTGATTCATGATTCATGATTCAATTCCTGATTCATGATTCAATTCATGATTCATGATTCGATTCATGATTCAATTCATGATTCATGATTCATAATTTAATTCATGATTCATGATTCGATTCATGATTCATGATTAAATTTATGATTCAATTCATGATTCATGATTCATGATTCAATTCATGATTCATGATTCATGATTCAATTTATGATTCATGATTCATGATTTAATTCATGATTCATGATTTATGATTCAATTCATGATTCAATTCATGATTCATTATTCATGAATCATGATTCAATTCATGATTTTTGATTCATGATTCATGATTCGATTCATGATTCATGATTCAATTCATTATTCATGATTCAATTCTTGATTCATAATTCATGATTCATGATTCAATTCATGATTCATGATTCAAGATTCATGATTCATGATTCAATTCATGATTCATGATTCAATTCATGAATCGAATCCTGATTCAATTCATGATTCATGATTCGATTTATGATTCATGATTCATGATTCATGATTCATGATTCAATTAATGATTCACGATTCATGATTCGATTCATGAATCCTGATTCATGAATTAATTCATGATTCATGATTCAAGATTCATGATTCTTGATTCAATTCATGATTCGAATCCTGATTCAATTCATGATTCATGATTCGATTTATGATTCATGATTCATGATTCAATTCATGATTCATGATTCGATTTATGATTCATGATTCAATTCATGATTCATGATTCATGATTCATGATTCAATTCATGATTCATGATTCATGATTCATGATTCATTATTCAATTCATGATTCATGATTCATGATTCAATTCATGATTCATGATTCGATTCATGATTCATGATCCATGATTCAATTCATGATTCATGATTCATGATTTAATTCATGATTCAATTCATGATTCGATTCATGATCCATGATTCAATTCATAATTCATGATTCAATTCCTTATTCATGATTCAATTCATGATACATAATTCATGATTCATGATTCAATTTATGATTCATGATTCAAGATTCATGATTTATGATTCAATTCATGATTCATGATTCGATTTATGATTCATGATTCAATTAATGATTCATGATTCGATTCCTGATTCCTGATTCATGATTCAATTCATGATTCATGATTCATGATTCATGATTCAATTCATGATTCATGATTCATGATTCAGTTTATGATTCATGATTCGATTCATGATTCTTGATTCATGATTCATGATTCAATTCCTGATTCATGATTCAATTCATGATTCATGATTCATGATTCAATTCATGATTCATGATTCATAATTTAATTCATGATTCATGATTCGATTCATGATTCATGATTCAATTCATGATTCAATTCATGATTCATGATTCATGATTCAATTTATGATTCATGATTCAATTCATGATTCATGATTTATTATTCAATTCATGATTCAATTCATGATTCATTATATATGATTCATGATTCAATTCATGATTTATGATTCATGATTCATGATTCAATTCATGATTCATGATTCAATTCATTAATCGATTCATGATTCAATTCATGATTCGATTCATGATTCAATTCATGATTCCTGGTTCATGATTCATGATTTATGATTCAATTCATGATTCATAATTCATGATTCATGATTCGATTCATGATTCATGATTAAATTCATGATTCAATTCATGATTCAATTCATGATTCCTGGTTCATGATTCATGATTCATGATTCAATTCATGATTCATAATTCATGATTCATAATTCATGATTCATGATTCGATTCATGATTCATGATTCATGATTCAATTCATGATTCATAATTTATGATTCATGAA
Source organism: Mixophyes fleayi (assembly GCF_038048845.1). NCBI lineage: Eukaryota > Metazoa > Chordata > Amphibia > Anura > Limnodynastidae > Mixophyes > Mixophyes fleayi. Next base: position 18,338 of record NW_027446625.1, on the reverse strand, counting down.
TCAATTCATGATTCATAATTCATGATTCATGATTCATGATTTATGATTCAATTCATGATTCATGATTCAATTCATGATTCATGATTCGATTCATGATTCATGATTGATGATTCAATTCATGATTCATGATTCATGATTCAATTCATGATTCATGATTCAATTCATGATTCATGATTCATGATTCATGATTCAATTCATGATTCATGATTCATGATTCGATTCATGATTCATGATTTATGATTCTACTCATGATTCGAATCCTAATTCAATTTATGATTCATGATTTGATTTATGATTCATGATTCATGATTCATGTCATGATTCATGATTCATGATTCATGATTCAATTCATGATTCATGATTCAATTCATGATTCATGATTCATGATTCATGATTCATGATTCAATTCATGATTCATGATTCGATTCATGATTTTTGATTCATGATTCATGATTCGATTCATGATTCATGGTTCATGATTTAATTCATGATTCAATTCATGATTCGATTCATGATCCATGATTCAATTCATGATTCATGATTCATGATTCAATTCATTATTCATGATTCAATTCATGATTCATAATTCATGATTCATGATTCAATTCATGATTCATGATTCATGATTCAATTCATGAATCGAATCCTGATTCAATTCATGATTCATGATTTGATTTATGATTCATGATTCATGATTCAATTCATGATTCATGATTCAATTCATGATTCATGATTCGAATCATGATTTTTGATTCATGATTCATGATTCGATTCATGATTCATGATTCATGATTCACTTCATGATTCATGATTCATGATTCATGATTCATGATTCATGATTCAATTCAGGATTCATGATTCAATTCATGATTCATAATTCGATTCAAGATTCATGATTCATGATTCAATTCATGATTCATGATTCATGATTCATGATTCAATTCATGATTCAAGATTCATGATTCGATTCATGATTCATGATTCAATTCATGATTTGATTTATGATCCATGATTCAATTCATGATTCATGATTCATGATTCAATTCATTGTTCATGATTCAATTCATGATTCATAATTCATGATTCATGATTCAATTCATGATTCATGATTCAAGATTCATGATTCATGATTCAATTCATGATTCGAATCCTGATTCAATTCATGATTCATGATTCGATTTATGATTCATGATTCATGATTCAATTCATGATTCATGATTCATGATTCATGATTCATGATTCAATTAATGATTCATGATTCATGATTCAATTCATGATTCCTGATTCATGATTAAATTCATGATTCATGATTCATGATTCAATTTATGATTCCTTATTCGATTCATGATTCTTGATTCATGATTCATGATTCGATTTATGATTCATGATTCATGATTCAATTCATGATTCATGATTCATGATTCATGATTCATGATTCAATTAATGATTCATGATTCATGATTCGATTCATGATTCCTGATTCATGATTAAATTCATGATTCATGATTCATGATTCAATTTATGATTCCTGATTCGATTCATGATTCTTGATTCATGATTCATGATTCGATTCATGATTCAATTCATGATTCATAATTTAATTCATGATTCATAATTCGATTCATGATTCATGATTAAATTCATGATTCAATTCATGATTCATGATTCATGATTAAATTCATGATTCAATTCATGATTCATGATTCATGATTCAATTTATGATTCATGATTCATGATTCAATTCATGATTCATGATTCAATTCATGATTCATGATTCAATTCATGATTCATGATTCATGATTGGATTCATGATTCATGATTTATGATTCAATTCATGATTCAATTCATGATTCATAATTCATGATTCATGATTCATGATTCATGATTCATGATTCAATTCATGATTCATGATTCATGATTCATGATTCATGATTTAATTCATGATTCATGATTTATGATTCAATTCATGATTCATGATTTGATTCATGATTCATGATTCATGATTCAATTCATGATTCATGATTCATGATTTAATTCATGATTCATGATTCATGATTCATGATTCAATTCATGAATCATGATTCATGATTCAATTTATGATTCATGATTCATGATTCAATTCATGATTCATGATTCATGATTCATGATTCATGATTCAATTCATGATTCATGATTCGATTCATGATTCATAAATCATGATTCATGATTCGATTCATGATTCATGATTCATGATTCATGATTCAATTCATGATTCATGATTCATGATTCAATTCATGATTCATGATTCGATTCATGATTCATGATCCATGATTCAATTCATGATTCAATTAATTATTCGAATCCTGATTCATGATTCATGATTCAATTTATGATTCATGATTCATGATTCAATTCATGATTCATGATTCAATTCATGATTCATGATTCATGATTCATGATTCATGATTCAATTCATGATTCATGATTCAATTCATGATTCATAATTCGATTCAAGATTCATGATTCATGATTCAATTCATGATTCATGATTCATGATTCATGATTCAATTCATGATTCAAGATTCATGATTCGATTCATGATTCATGATTCAATTCATGATTTGATTTATGATCCATGATTCAATTCATGATTCATGATTCATGATTCAATTCATTGTTCATGATTCAATTCATGATTCATAATTCATGATTCATGATTCAATTCATGATTCATGATTCAAGATTCATGATTCATGATTCAATTCATGATTCATGATTCAATTCATGATTCGAATCCTGATTCAATTCATGATTCATGATTCGATTTATGATTCATGATTCATGATTCAATTCATGATTCATGATTCAATTCATGATTCGAATCCTGATTCAATTCATGATTCATGATTCGATTTATGATTCATGATTCATGATTCAATTCATGATTCATGATTCATGATTCATGATTCATGATTCAATTAATGATTCATGATTCATGATTCAATTCATGATTCCTGATTCATGATTAAATTCATGCATCATGATTCATGATTCAATTTATGATTTCTGATTCGATTCATGATTCTTGATTCATGATTCATGATTCGATTTATGATTCATGATTCATGATTCAATTCATGATTCATGATTCATGATTCATGATTCAATTAATGATTCATGATTCATGATTCGATTCATGATTCCTGATTCATGATTAAATTCATGATTCATGATTCATGATTCAATTTATGATTCCTGATTCGATTCATGATTCTTGATTCATGATTCATGATTCGATTCATGATTCAATTCATGATTCATAATTTAATTCATGATTCATAATTCGATTCATGATTCATGATTAAATTCATGATTCAATTCATGATTCATGATTCATGATTCAATTTATGATTCATGATTCATGATTCAATTCATGATTCATGATTCAATTCATGATTCATGATTCAATTCATGATTCATGATTCATGATTGGATTCATGATTCATGATTTATGATTCAATTCATGATTCAATTCATGATTCATAATTCATGATTCATGATTCATGATTCATGATTCAATTCATGATTCATGATTCATGATTTAATTCATGATTCATGATTCAATTCATGATTCATGATTTAATTCATGATTCATGATTTATGATTCAATTCATGATTCATGATTTGATTCATGATTCATGATTCATGATTCAATTCATGATTCATGATTCATGATTCATGATTCATGATTCATGATTCATGATTCAATTCATGAATCATGATTCATGATTCAATTTATGATTCATGATTCATGATTCAATTCATGATTCATGATTCATGATTCATGATTCATGATTCAATTCATGATTCATGATTCGATTCATGATTCATGATTCATGATTCATGATTCATGATTCATGATTCAATTCATGATTCATGATTCATGATTCAATTCATGATTCATGATTCGATTCATGATTCATGATCCATGATTCAATTCATGATTCAATTAATTATTCGAATCCTGATTCATGATTCATGATTCAATTTATGATTCATGATTCATGATTCAATTCATGATTCATGATTCAATTCATGATTCATGATTCATGATTCATGATTCAATTTGTGATTCATGATTCATGATTCGATTCATGATTCATGATTTATGATTCGATTCATGATTCGAATCCTAATTCAATTTATGATTCATGATTTGATTTATGATTCATGATTCATGATTCATGATTCATGATTCAATTTATGATTCATGATTCATGATTCAATTCATGATTCATGATTCATGATTCATGAATCATGAATCATGATTCATGATTCATGATTCATGAATCATGAATCATGAATCATGAAATATGATTCATGATTCATGATTCATGAATCATGAATCATGAATCATGAATTGAATCATGATTCATGATTCATGATTCATGATTCAATTCATGATTCATGATTCATGATTCAATTCATGATTCATGATTCGATTCATGATTTTTGATTAATGATTCATGATTCGATTCATGATTCATGATTCATGATTCAATTCATGATTCAAGATTAATGATTCACGATTCAATTCATGATTCATGATTCATGATTCAATTCATAATTCATGATTCATGATTCATGATTCAATTCATGATTCATGATTCAATTCATAATTCATGATTCATGATTCATGATTCAATTCATGATTCATGATTCGATTCATGATTCTTGATTCATGATTCATGATTTGATTCATTATTCATGATTCATGATTCAATTCATGATTCATGATTCATGTTTCATTTCATGATTCATGATTCATGATTCAATTCATGATTCATGATTCATGATTCAATTTATTATTCATGATTCATGATTTAATTCATTATTCAATTCATGATTCATGATTCAAATCAGGATTCAATTCATGATTCATGATTCATGATTCAATTCATGATTCATTTCTTGATTCATGATTCATGATTCATGATTCATGATTCATGATTCATGATTCAATTCATGATTCATGATTCATGATTCAATTCATGATTCATGATTCGATTCATGATTCATGATCCATGATTCAATTCATGATTCAATTAATTATTCGAATCCAGATTCATGATTCATGATTCAATTTATGGTTCATGATTCATGATTCAATTCATGATTCATGATTCAATTCATGATTCATGATTCATGATTCATGATTCAATTTGTGATTCATGATTCATGATTCGATTCATGATTCATGATTTATGATTCGATTCATGATTCGAATCCTAATTCAATTTATGATTCATGATTTGATTTATGATTCATGATTCATGATTCATGATTCATGATTCATGATTCAATTTATGATTCATGATTCATGATTCAATTCATGATTCATGATTCATGATTCATGAATCATGAATCATGATTCATGATTCATGATTCATGAATCATGAATCATGAATCATGAAATATGATTCATGATTCATGATTCATGAATCATGAATCATGAATCATGAATTGAATCATGATTCATGATTCATGATTCATGATTCAATTCATGATTCATGATTCATGATTCAATTCATGATTCATGATTCGATTCATGATTTTTGATTAATGATTCATGATTCGATTCATGATTCATGATTCATGATTCAATTCATGATTCAAGATTAATGATTCACGATTCAATTCATGATTCATGATTCATGATTCAATTCATAATTCATGATTCATGATTCATGATTCAATTCATGATTCATGATTCAATTCATAATTCATGATTCATGATTCATGATTCAATTCATGATTCATGATTCGATTCATGATTCTTGATTCATGATTCATGATTTGATTCATTATTCATGATTCATGATTCAATTCATGATTCATGATTCATGTTTCATTTCATGATTCATGATTCATGATTCAATTCATGATTCATGATTCATGATTCAATTTATTATTCATGATTCATGATTTAATTCATTATTCAATTCATGATTCATGATTCAAATCAGGATTCAATTCATGATTCATGATTCATGATTCAATTCATGATTCATTTCTTGATTCATGATTCATGATTCATGATTCATGATTCATGATTCATGATTCAATTCATGATTCATGATTCATGATTCAATTCATGATTCATGATTCGATTCATGATTCATGATCCATGATTCAATTCATGATTCAATTAATTATTCGAATCCTGATTCATGATTCATGATTCAATTTATGGTTCATGATTCATGATTCAATTCATGATTCATGATTCAATTCATGATTCATGATTCATGATTCATGATTCAATTTGTGATTCATGATTCATGATTCGATTCATGATTCATGATTTATGATTCGATTCATGATTCGAATCCTAATTCAATTTATGATTCATGATTTGATTTATGATTCATGATTCATGATTCATGATTCATGATTCATGATTCAATTTATGATTCATGATTCATGATTCAATTCATGATTCATGATTCATGATTCATGAATCATGAATCATGATTCATGATTCATGACTCATGAATCATGAATCATGAATCATGAAATATGATTCATGATTCATGATTCATGAATCATGAATCATGAATCATGAATTGAATCATGATTCATGATTCATGATTCATGATTCAATTCATGATTCATGATTCATGATTCAATTCATGATTCATGATTCGATTCATGATTTTTGATTAATGATTCATGATTCGATTCATGATTCATGATTCATGATTCGATTCATGATTCATGATTCATGATTCAATTCATGATTCAAGATTAATGATTCACGATTCAATTCATGATTCATGATTCATGATTCAATTCATAATTCATGATTCATGATTCATGATTCAATTCATGATTCATGATTCAATTCATAATTCATGATTCATGATTCATGATTCAATTCATGATTCATGATTCGATTCATGATTCTTGATTCATGATTCATGATTTGATTCATTATTCATGATTCATGATTCAATTCATGATTCATGATTCATGTTTCATTTCATGATTCATGATTCATGATTCAATTCATGATTCATGATTCATGATTCAATTTATTATTCATGATTCATGATTTAATTCATTATTCAATTCATGATTCATGATTCACATCAGGATTCAATTCATGATTCATGATTCATGATTCAATTCATGATTCATGATTCATGATTCATTTCTTGATTCATGATTCATGATTCATGATTCATGATTCATGATTCAATTCCTAAATCATGATTCAATTCATGATTCATAATTTATGATTCATGATTCAATTCATGATTCAAGATTCATGATTCATGATTCAATACATGATTCGAATCCTTATTCATGATTCATGAATCATGATTCATGATTCGATTTATGATTCATGATTCATGATTCATGATTCATGATTCAATTCATGATTCATGATTCGATTCATGATTTTTGATTCATGATTCATGATTCGATTCATGATTCATGATTCATGATTCACTTCATGATTCATGATTCATGATTCATGATTCATGATTCATGATTCAATTCATGATTCATGATTCATGATTCATGATTCATTATTCATGATTCAATTCATAATTCATGATTCATGATTCATGATTCAATTCATGATTCGAATCGTAATTCAATTTATGATTCATGATTTGATTTATGATTCATGATTCATGATTCATGTCATGATTCATGATTCATGATTCAATTTATGATTCATGATTCAATTCATGATTCATGAATCATGAATCATGAATCATGAAATATGATTCATGATTCATGATTCATGAATCATGAATCATGAATCATGAATTGAATCATGATTCATGAATCATGAATTGAATCATGATTCATGATTCATGATTCATGATTCAATTCATGATTCATGATTCATGATTCATGATTCATGATTCAATTCATGATTCATGATTCGATTCATGATTTTTGATTAATGATTCATGATTCGATTCATGATTCATGATTCATGATTCAATTCATGATTCAAGATTAATGATTCACGATTCAATTCATTATTCATGATTCATGATTCAATTCATAATTCATGATTCATGATTCATGATTCAATTCATGATTCATGATTCAATTTATAATTTATGATTCATGATTCATGATTCAATTCATGATTCATGATTCGATTCATGATTCTTGATTCATGATTCATGATTTGATTCATGATTCATGATTCATGATTCAATTCATGATTCATGATTCATGTTTCATTTCATGATTCATGATTCATGATTCAATTCATGATTCATGATTCATGATTCAATTCATGATTCATGATTCATAATTCAATCCATGATTCAATTCATGATTCATGATTCAATTTATTATTCATGATTCATGATTTAATTCATTATTCAATTCATGATTCATGATTCAATTCAGGATTCAATTCATGATTCATGATTCATGATTCAATTCATGATTCATGATTCATGATTCATTTCTTGATTCATGAATCATGATTCATGATTTATGATTCATGATTCAATTTCTAAATCATGATTCAATTCATGATTCATAATTTATGATTCATGATTCAATTCATGATTCATGATTCAAGATTCATGATTCATGATTCAATACATGATTTGAATCCTGATTCATGATTCATGAATCATGATTCATGATTCGATTTATGATTCATGATTCATGATTCAATTCATGATTCATGATTCATGATTCATGATTCATGATTCATGATTCAATTCATGATTCATGATTCAATTCATGATTCATGATTCGATTCATGATTTTTGATTCATGATTCATGATTCGATTCATGATTCATGATTCATGATTCACTTCATGATTCATGATTCATGATTCATGATTCATGATTAATGATTCAATTCATGATTCATGATTCATGATTCATGATTCATGATTCATGATTCAATTCATAATTCATGATTCATGATTCATGATTAAATTCATGATTCATGATTCAAGATTTATGATTCATGATTCAATACATGATTCGAATCCTGATTCATGATTCATGAATCATGATTCATGATTCGATTTATGATTCATGATTCATGATTCATGATTCATGATTCAATTCATGATTCATGATTCAATTCATGATTCATGATTCGATTCATGATTTTTGATTCATGATTTTTGATTCATGATTCATGATTCGATTCATGATTCATGATTCATGATTCACTTCATGATTCATGATTCATGATTCATGATTCAATTCATGATTCATGATTCATGATTCTTGATTCATGATTCATAATTCGATTCATGATTCATGATTCATGATTCAATTCATGATTCATGATTCAAGATTCATGATTCGATTCATGATTCATGATTCGATTCATGATTCATGATTAAATTCATGATTCGATTCATGATTCAATTTATGATTCATGATTCATGATTCAATTCATGATTCATGATTCAATTCATGATTCATGATTCATGATTCATAATTCAATTCGTGATTCATGATTCTTGATTCGATTCATGATTCATGATTCATGATTCAATTCATGATTCGAATCCTAATTCAATTTATGATTCATGATTTGATTTATGATTCATGATTCATGATTCAATTCATGATTCATGATTCATGATTCATGATTCAATTCGTGATTCATGATTCATGATTCGATTCATGATTCATGATTTATGATTCAATTCATGATTCGAATCCTAATTCAATTTATGATTCATGATTTGATTTATGATTCATGATTCATTATTCATGTCATGATTCATGATTCATGATTCATAATTCAATTTATGATTCATGATTCATGATTCAATTTATGATTCATGATTCATGATTCAATTCACGATTCATGATTCGATTCATGATTTTTGATTAATGATTCATGATTCGATTCATGATTCATGATTCATGATTCAATTCATGATTCAAGATTAATAATTCACGATTCAATTCATGATTCATGATTCATGATTCAATTCATAATTCATGATTCATGATTCATGATCAATTCATGATTCATGATTCAATTCATAATTCATGATTCATGATTCATGATTCAATTCATGATTCATGATTCGATTCATGATTCTTGATTCATGATTTGATTCATGATTCATGATTCATGATTCCTGATTCAATTCATGATTCATGATTCATGTTTCATTTCATGATTCATGATTCATGATTCAATTCATGATTCATGATTCATGATTCAATTCATGATTCTTGATTCATGATTCAATCCATGATTCAATTCATGATTCATGATTCAATTTATTATTCATGATTCATGAATTAATTCATTATTCAATTCATGATTCATGATTCAATTCAGGATTCAATTCATGATTCATGATTCATGATTCAATTCATGATTCATGATTCATGATTCATTTCTTGATTCATGATTCATGATTCATGATTCAATTCCTAAATCATGATTCAATTCATGATTCATAATTTATGATTCATGATTCAATTCATGATTCATGATTCAAGATTCATGATTCATGATTCAATACATGATTTGAATCCTGATTCATGATTCATGAATCATGATTCATGATTCGATTTATGATTCATGAATTATGATTTAATTCATTATTCAATTCATGATTCATGATTCAAATTCAGGATTCAATTCATGATTCATGATTCATGATTCAATTCATGATTCATGATTCATGATTCATTCTTGATTCATGAATCATGATTCATGATTTATGATTCATGATTCAATTTCTAAATCATGATTCAATTCATGATTCATAATTTATGATTCATGATTCAATTCATGATTCATGATTCAAGATTCATGATTCATGATTCAATACATGATTTGAATCCTGATTCATGATCATGAATCATGATCATGATTCGATTTTATGATTCATGATTCATGATTCAATTCATGATTCATGATTCGATTCATGATTTTTGATTAATGATTCATGATTCGATTCATGATTCTCATGATTCATGATTCAATTCATGATTCAAGATTAATGATCACGATTCAATTCATTATTCATGATTCATGATTCAATCATAATTCATGATTCATGATTTCATGATTCAATTCATGATTCATGATTCAATTCATAATTTATGATCATGATTCATGATTCAATTCATGATCATGATTCGATTCATGATTCTTGATTCATGATTCATGATTTGATTCATGATTCATGATTCATGATTCAATTCATGATTCATGTTTCATTTCATGATTCATGATTCATGATTCAATTCATGATGAATGATTCATGATTCAATTCATGATTCATGATTCATAATTCAATCCATGATTCAATTCATGATTCATGATTCAATTTATTATTCATGATTCATGATTTAATTCATTATTCAATTCATGATTCATGATTCAATTCAGGATTCAATTCATGATTCATGATCATGATTCAATTCATGATTCATGATTCATGATTCATTTCTTGATTCATGAATCATGATTCATGATTTATGATTCATGATTCAATTTCTAAATCATGATTCAATTCATGATTCATAATTTATGATTCATGATTCAATTCATGATTCATGATTCAAGATTCATGATTCATGAATTCAATACATGATTTGATCCTGATTCATGATTCATGAATCATGATTCATGATTCGATTTATGATTCATGATTCTTGATTCAATTCATGATTCATGATTCATGATTCAATTTATGATTCATGATTTGATTTATGATTCATATTCATGATTCAATTCATGATTCATGATTCATGATTCATGATTCAATTCGTGATTCATGATTCATGATTCGATTCATGATTCATGATTTATGATTCAATTCATGATTCGAATCCTAATTCAATTTATGATTCATGATTTGATTTATGATTCATGATTCATTATTCATGTCATGATTCATGATTCATGATTCATAATTCAATTTATGATTCAATGATTCATGATTCAATTTATGATCATGATTCATGATTCAATTCACGATTCATGATTCGATTCATGATTTTTGATTAATGATTCATGATTCGATTCATGATTCATGATTCATGATTCAATTTCATTGATTCAAGATTAATAATTCACGATTCAATCATGATTCATGATTCATGATTCAATTCATAATTCATGATTCATGATTCATGATTCAATTCATGATTCATGATTCAATTCATAATCATGATTCATGATTCATGATTCAATTCATGATTCATGATTCGATCATGATTCTTGATTCATGATTTGATTCATGATCATGATTCATGATTCCTGATTCAATTCATGATTCATGATTCATGTTTCATTCATGATTCATGATTCATGATTCAATTCATGATTCATGATCATGATTCAATTCATGATTCATGATTCATGATTCAATCCATGATTCAATTCATGATTCATGATTCAATTAATTATTCAATGATTCATGATTCTAATTCATTATCAATTCATTGATTCATTGATTCAATTCAGGATTCAATTCATGATTCATGATTCATGATTCAATTCATGATTCATGATTCATGATTCATTCTTGATTCATGATTCATGATTCATGATTCAATCCTAAATCATGATTCAATTCATGATTCATAATTTATGATTCATGATTCAATTCATGATTCATGATTCAAGATTCATGATTCATGATTCAATACATGATTTGAATCCTGATTCATGATTCATGAATCATGATTCATGATTCGATTTATGAGTCATGAATTATGATTTAATTCATTATTCAATTCATGATTCATGATTCAATTCAGGATTCATTCATGATTCATGATTCATGATTCATTTCTTGATTCATGAATCATGATTCATGATTTATGATTCATGATTCAATTTCTTAAATCATGATTCAATTCATGATTCATAATTTATGATTCATGATTCAATCATGATTCATGAATCAAGGATTCATGATTCATGATTCAATACATGATTTGAATCCTGATTCATGATTCATGAATCATGATTCATGATTCGATTTATGATTCATGATTCATGATTCATGATCATGATTCATGATTCAATTCATGATTCATGATTCATGATTCATGATTCATGATTCATGATTCCAATTCATGATTCATGATTCAATTCATGATTCGATTCATGATTTTTGATTCATGATTCATGATTCGATTCATGATTCATGATTCATGATTCACTTCATGATTCATGATTCATGATTCATGATTAATGATTCAATTCATGATTCATGATTCATGATTCATGATTCATGATTCAATTCATAATTCATGATTCATGATTCATGATTAAATTCATGATTCATGATTCAAGATTTATGATTCATGATTCAATACATGATTCGAATCCTGATTCATGATTCATGAATCATGATTCATGATTCGATTTATGATTCATGATTCATGATTCATGATTCATGATTCAATTCATGATTCATGATCAATTCATGATTCATGATTCGATCATGATTTTTGATTCATGATTTTTTGATTCATGATTCATGATTCGATTCATGATTCATGATTCATGATTCACTCATGATTCATGATCATGATTCATGATTCATGATTCAATTCATGATTCATGATTCATGATTCTTGATTCATGATTCATAATTCGATTCATGATTCATGATTCAATTCATGATTCATGATTCAAGATCATGATTCGATTCATGATTCATGATTCGATTCATGATTCATGATTAAATTCATGATTCGATTCATGATTCAATTTATGATTCATGATTCATGATTCAATTCATGATTCATGATTCAATTCATGATTCATGATTCATGATTCATGATTCAATTCGTGATTCATGATTCATGATTCGATTCATGATTCATGATTTATGATTCAATTCATGATTCGAATCCTAATTCAATTTATGATTCATGATTTGATTTATGATTCATGATTCATGATTCAATTCATGATTCAATTCATGATTCATGATTCAATTTATTATTCATGATTCATGATTAATTCATTATTCAATTCATGATTCATGATTCAATTCATGATTCATGATTCATGATTCAATGATTCATGATTCATGATTCATTTCTTGATTCATGAATCATGATTCATGATTTATGATTCATGATTCAATTTCTAATCATGATTCAATTCATGATTCATAATTTATGATTCATGATTCCAATTCATGATTCATGATTCAAGATTCCATGATTCATGATTCAATACATGATTTAAATCCTGATTCATGATTCATGAATCATGATTCATGATTCGATTTATGATTCATGATTCATGATTCATGATTCATGATTCAATTCATGATTCATGATTCATGATTCATGATTCATGATCATGATTCAATTCATGATTCATGATTCAATTCATGATTCATGATTCGATTCATGATTTTGATTCATGATTCATGATTCGATTCATGATTCATGATTCATGATTCACTTCATGATTCATGATTCATGATTCATGATTCATGATTAATGATTCAATTCATGATTCATGATTCATGATTCATGATTCATGATTCAATTCATAATTCATGATTCATGATTCATGATTAAATTCATGATTCAAGATTTATGATTCATGATTCAATACATGATTCGAATCCTGATTCATGATTCATGAATCATGATTCATGATTCGATTATGATTCATGATTCATGATTCATGATTCATGATTCAATCATGATTCAATTCATGATTCATGATTCGATTCATGATTTTGATTCATGATTTTTGATTCATGATTCATGATTTCGATTCATGATCATGATTCATGATTCACTTCATGATTCATGATTCATGATTCAATTCATGATTCATGATTCATGATTCTTGATTCATGATTCATAATTCGATTCATGATCATGATTCATGATTCAATTCATGATCATGATTCAAGATTCATGATTCGATTCATGATTCATGAATTCGATTCATGATTCATTATTAAATTCATGATTCGATTAATAATTCAATTATGATTCATGATTCATGATTCAATTCATGATTCATGATTCAATTCATGATTCATGATTCATGATTCATGATTCAATTCGTGATTCATGATTCGATTCATGATTCATGATTTATGATTCAATTCATGATTCGAATTCCTAATTCAATTTATGATCATGATTTGATTTATGATTCATGATTCATGATTCAATTCATGATTCGTGATTCATGATTCATGATTCAATTCGTGATTCATGATTCATGATTCGATTCATGATTCATGATTTATGATTCAATTCATGATTCAGAAATCCTAATTCAATTTATGATTCATGATTTGATTTATGATTCATGATTCATTATTCATGTCATGATTCATGATTCATGATTCATGATTCAATTTATGATTCATGATTCATGATTCAATTTATGATTCATGATTCATGATTCAAATTCAATGATTCATGATTCATGATTCATGAATCATGAATCATGAATCATGAATCATGAATCATGATTCATGATTCATGATTCAATTCATGATTCATGATTCATGATTCAATTCATGATTCAAGATTAATAATTCACGATTCAATTCATGATTCATGATTCAATGATTCAATTCATAATTCATGATTCATGATTCATGATTCAATTCATGATTCATGATTCAATTCATAATTCAATGATTCATGATTCATGATTCAATTCATGATTCATGATTCGATTCATGATTCTTGATTCATGATTTGATTCATGATTCATGATTCATGATTCCTGATTCAATTCATGATTCATGATTCATGTTCATTTCATGATTCATGATTCATGATTCAATTCATGATTCATGATTCATGATTCAATTCATGATTCATGATTCATGATTCAATCCATGATTCAATTCATGATCATGATTCAATTTATTATTCATGATTCATGATTTAATTCATTATTCAATCATGATTCATGATTCAATTCAGGATTCAATCATGATTCATGATTCATGATTCAATTCATGATTCATGATTCATGATTCATTTCTTGATTCATGATTCATGATTCATGATTCAATCCTAAATCATGATTCAATTCATGATTCATAATTTATGATTCATGATTCAATTCATGATTCATGATTCAAGATTCATGATTCATGATTCAATACATGATTTGAATCTGATTCATGATTCATGAATCATGATTCATGATTCGATTTATGATTCATGATTCATGATTCATGATTCATGATTAAATTCATGATTCATGATTCAATTCATGATTCATGATTCGATTCATGATTTTTGATTCATGATTCATGATTCGATTCATGATTCATGATTCATGATTCAATTTATGATTCATGATTCATGATTCAATTCATGATTCATGATTCAATTTATGATCATGATTCATGATTCAATTCATGATCATGATTCAATCATGATTCATGATTTATGAATCAATTCATGATCAATTCATGATTCAATTCATGATTCATAATTCATGATTCATGATTCATGATTCATGATTCAATTCATGATTCATGATTCATGATTTAATTCATGATTCATGATTATGATTCAATTCATGATTCATGATTGATTCATGATTCATGATTCAATGATTCAATTCAATGATTCATGATTCATGATTCATGATTCATGATTCATGATTCATGATTCATGATTCAATTCATGAATCATGATTCATGATTCAATTTATGATTCATGATTCATGATTCAATTCATGATTCATGATCATGATTCATGATTCAATTCATGATTCATGATTCGATTCATGATTCATAAATCATGATTCATGATTCGATTCATGATTCATGATTCATGATTCATGATTCATGATTCATGATTCAATTCATGATTCATGATTCATGATTCAATTCATGATTCATGATTCGATCATGATTCATGATCCATGATTCAATTCATGATTCAATTAATTATTCGAATCCTGATTCATGATTCATGATTCAATTTATGATTCATGATTCATGAATCAATTCATGATTCATGATTCAATTCATGATTCATGATTCATGAATCAGGATTCAATTTGTGATTCATGATTCATGATTCGATTCATGATTCATGATTTATGATTCGATTCATGATTCGAATCCTAATTTAATTTATGATTCATGATTTGATTTATGATTCATGATTCATGATTCATAGATTCATGATTCATGATTCAATTTATGATCATGATTCATTATTCAATTCATGATTCATGATTCATGATTCATGAATCATGAATCATGAATCATGAAATAGATTCATGATTCATGATCATGATTCATGAATCATGAATCATGAATCATGAATTGAATCATGATTCATGATTCATGATTCATGATTCAATTCATGATTCATGATTCATGATTCAATTCATGATTCATGATCGATTCATGATTTTTGATTAATGATTCATGATTCGATTCATGATTCATGATTCATGATTCAATTCATGATTCAAGATTAATGATTCACGATTCAATTCATGATTCATGATTCATGATTCAATTCATAATTCATGATTCATGATTCATGATCAATTCATGATTCATGATTCAATTCATAATTCATGATTCATGATTCATGATTCAATTCATGATTCATGATTCGATTCATGATTCTTGATTCATGATTCATGATTTGATTCATTATTCATGATCATGATTCAATTCATGATTCATGATTCATGTTTCATTTCATGATTCATGATTCATGATTCAATTCATGATTCATGATTCATGATTCAATTTATTATTCATGATTCATGATTTAATTCATTATTCAATTCATGATTCATGATTCAAACCAGGATTCAATTCATGATTCATGATTCATGATTCAATTCATGATTCATGATTCATGATTCATTCTTGATTCATGATTCATGATTCATGATTCATGATTCATGATTCAATTAATAAATCATGATTCAATTCATGATTCATAATTTATGATTCATGATTCAATTCATGATTCAAGATTCATGATTCATGATTCAATACATGATTCGAATCCTTATTCATGATTCATGAATCATGATTCATGATTCGATTTATGATTCATGATTCATGATTCATGATTCATGATTCAATTCATGATTCATGTTCATGATTCATGATTCATTCATGATTCATGATTCATGATTCGATTCATGATTCATGATTCATGATTCAATTCATGATTCATGATTCATGATTCATGATTCATGATTCAATTCATGATTCATGATTCATGATTCATGATTCATATTCATGATTCAATTCATAATCATGATTCATGATTCATGATTCAATTCATGATTCGAATCGATTCAATTATATCATGATTCATG